>NC_142528.1:6069547-6262047 GCF_964205215.1 Stylophora pistillata | reverse complement strand
GCTTTTTCTTACAGAAATGCAGTGTTTCTAATTGGACAGAATAATTATTTATCAACGTACAAATTCCTAAACTACCAAACACGCTTTTCTGAAGACAATTTTGCCGCTCAAGTGATTTGTGTGAACTTCAGCCCGGAGTGCATTTCTTTTCTGATATCAGAGTACATTCAACTCCCATAATTCCATCGACCTCCAACCCTCTTTACCAGAGACCCTCGCGCTTTCTCGAGCCAAACCAATTTCATTTGTAGTAGTTGTCACGTTTACAGATGTGAAATCTATATTTTTACTTATGTAACTCTTCCGTTTTATAGCACAAAGACACTAAGAAACTTTCAATGACTTTCTATTAAATTTGTTAGCGCACTTTGTTTGATTTCCATTCCGTGACTAGCGAATATCTGCTCGAAGCTAGTTACACAAAGCATTGTTCATTTCTATTTCCCCTACGTCAAAGTGTAAGAGCTAAATTCGCCTTCTGTTAGCACGTAGCTCAGTTGCGAGGAGTCATTGTAGCGAAACTATTTCGGAGCCAAACAGAGTTTAGGAGTTCTCTACCCCGGAGTCAAGAACCGATGTAAGTTAAGCTTTTAATATTCCTCATTTTTATCATTTCTAGTTTCGCCCTATTCGTTTATTCGTAGCCTTCGGTTTTCCTTATATCGAACCTTCATGTATCCGTTCTATAGTTTTTACCGTCTGTGCTGTACAAAGACTGCCAGCTTAAGTGAATAAAGAGTTTGATGCTGCTACTTGTCTAAAGTTATACTGGCGAACTCCGGTGCACAAGAACACGTGTCTGCAGCATCGGGAACGTTACAGTAGTGATCTGCATGTTGGGTTTTCCGAGTAAATGTTTTTAATCAATTTATGGAGCCAGGACAAAAATTAAAAGGATACAAACAATTGAAAAGAGGAGAAAGAGGAGAGTTATTTCAATGAAAGACAAATTTCTTACATATTCTCAGATAAAATATTTAGGAGCGTAGGCAGAAAAGGTTCTTGAGACGTGGACGGCAGCCGGAAGGTGAGAGTTTTTTTTTTCCTTGCCCTCGCTAAGTTTTAATTTTTCTGCAAAAGTTAGAATAAAATACTCAAAAAAGCTCCTTCCATTTGATCGCTTGATGTCAGCGCGCACTACTAGCAGTTGTATTCTTCAAACGCTTGAAATCAGCTTCGAAAACACTTAGAAGGCCGCTGTTATAAATATCTCCTCATTGTCACAATACCCAGTTTGATCCCGGTTATAACAATTTTCAAGAGAGAGAGAGATCTAACGCCGAGTTTCCTTAAATATAATATCTTTGCTTTGTTCAAGTCTCAAATTGAAGTGATTTCTGTTTTTCGTTAGGAGCTTTATGATTCTCCATAACTACTAACACATTCTCTAGAAGAATCACATTATATTCATTAAGTCAAGTCCTAACAGGATTTTTTACAGATACAACTTTCTGCATAGGACTTTCACAAATGATGTTAACTTCAAAGTCCATATTTTCAGGGTGTTGTATTGAAGTGAATTAAAAAAAATGTTCGTTTACTAATTTTTGTAGATTTTTTCCTTTTTTCGTTCATTATTAATACAGCAAAGCGTCTCGAGAGATCCACAGTGGTGTTTTTAATTAAACAATCAAACTTTTTCCAATTAACACTGCAACACCTCCCGCCGTGTAAAAGAAAAAAATATGAAAAGTTTTGAATTCATGGTTTAAATGATATTTTCACGTTGATTCAAAGAAGTGAAGCTAACTTAAACGAAATTGCAGCTGGAGTCGTGGCAAAACAAGGTAAATTTGTTGTTTGGTGATGGGGAAGCAAATTGCCAGTTTAAAAACCGAATATGCTAGCTTAAAATTGAACTTTTTGAAATGATATAAAGAGTCTACCGCTTGGAATCAGGAAAGATTTAACTTTGGCTAAGCCCTTTGACTCCTAGATATCGTTATTAGTTCTCTTTACCACCTACCATACAATCCTTATGATATTAGTTTGGAGAATACGGTATTGGATCAATGAGTAATCCCCGACCCAGCATTTTTCTTTATCCTCATCGATCATCACTTGTCTGCTTGGTATTATATTGATATTGTATGGTCTCGGTCAGGGATTAAAATTACCAGAACCTCAACTTGAATTAATATTTGTATAATGTTTTGACCACCTATGTGTCTGACACTTTTTTTCGCTGTATCCCGGGTGACACTTACGACTTTCAATTCGTCCATTCCGTTGCTGGTAACCACTGATACAAGATACCTACAATGGGAAAGTAAGATCCGAGTAAACTTTTTCCCTTTTCTTTTGGTTTGTTAATGAGAAGGCGGATCTGGGGTTGTCTGTTCGAAAGAAGTTTAAGTTGCTTCCCACCAGAGTTAAGTCTTCGAGTAACACGAGTTCTTACAAACAAGCTTCAACATCTGTTTTATATGAACCCTCTTATAAGAACGTAGAATCAGTGTGACCCAGGTGTAAAGAACACGCTAAGATTCCATTTAGCTGAAACTGATCAATGGCACCCATTAAAGGAAACATCTTGTACCGAAGTTCCTTGTCTTTGTCTCAAGAGAATATAGCGGATCAGATATGTATAAACCACTTTTAAACTTAAATTTGAAGTGGTCAGAATGTTATTCGTTTTCGTGGCTTAAATCTGGAGTTGAAACTGTGATTACGTTTACTAGATGTTATCAACCCCCCCACCCCCCCCCCCCGCGACGTTTCACTTGAACATTGGCGGCTTCTCTTATGCAATAGTCGCAAGGTGAGAGAAAGTGAATCTTTCAGTTTTTAATTCTTTGTCTTCGTTCCCAGTGAATATCGATTAAAAAAATTACCCATGGACTTTTCAACTGACATGGAAAAAGCCAAAGTATGTGAGTCCTTCCATCGGCATTAAATCATCCGCCCTGATCTGCCGCCGGTGTTTCTTTGTTTAGCTTACAAAGTCGGCTTCTGTTTTTGCCAACGGGATGAAGATTAACCGATTTGCAACTGTCATTTCTCATGCAATTCAACTGACGTTGAGATTCGTCTTCAACAGCGGTTGTTTCCATAACGTGACCGATAAAGGCATGGTCTGAAATAAATTCTTTTAATATAAATGCCCTTAAAAAAATTAAAGCATGCGGATTAATTGTTCTATTTCCAATGTAAGTTTTCACTTACCAGCTTGAGTCTCAAAAACATTTCCACAAAAATCATTGTTTGCCAAGACAAACAGGATTCTTAAGAGGATGTGAAGAGCCACAACAGAAAACTTGGTCAGCCATAACAGACTATCGCAAAACAGATTCTCTTATCGCCTTTCTATTCTGGGCTTGGAGCTTTTCAATCATCACATATGTATATACACAACAGTTCCTCGAAAATTGCGTCCTTTGGGATTTTCCAACTGCTTTCGGCGCGGAAACCAGATCGAAAACTGACACATGTATAATTTAAAGCTCAATTCTAAAGTTTTGAAATAAAGGGCATTCATTGATAATTCTAGCTGAAAAAAGAAGGCGAGGGTGTGTGTTTTCAAGAACAAATCCTTAATTAGGAGATATTATTGATGGTCATATCTCGTCGGATTGTCTTCACTATAATGGGCTTTTAATTACTTCTATTGAAATTTCAGTTCAATACCTACATATAATTATTCTGTTTGTACGAGAAATTATCGTACGGTTTTTATATTTATTTCATTATTCACAATAATACCTGACAGCATCCCCCATTAAGGAGACTATCGATACTAACCCAAACATACATTCAATGCTACATGTAAGTGATAACAATAAATGAATTGATATGCATAGGAGTATTTGATGTTAAATATTGAGTTTGAATCTGAAACCAGAGAAATGAACAGAAAAGGTGCATGACAGCAGTTCCAGTTGCACAAATTGAATTTCAGTGAACCATGACCTTTGGAAATTACGAACGTTCTGCAAAATTACGCTGATATTCACATCAATAATAAAAACCTTCAGCAGCAAAAACATCATTAACTGCAAATTCCTGTTTCATAGTCAGTCTACTTTTCTGAATACAGGTCTTTAAATGGATGAAATTCATAAAATTACCTGAATCAAACGAGCATTTAATTATCAAACGTAGAGGACTTCAAGCATAAAAGGATGAATATTGCAAAACTAAATCTAAAAAAAGGTAAAACTTAAGGAAGAAGAACTGAACTATTGGAGTAAGAAAGACCTTAGCCAGAAAGTTCATATACGAACAATTATTAAAATCATTTTTTTAAGTCTGGGCTTAAGTCGGAACAAAGTCTTAGTCTGATTCGAACTCTTTGTGATGGTAGTCGTTATTAGTATTTAACATCGTTCCCGTAACTCGTGCATGAGGTCCCAGCCTTAAATAATAAATTAAAATAAGAGAACGAACTCAAACGAAACGATTTACAAATTTTTACTAATCGTACGTGAGATTTGAAGTGTTTTGATGATAACGACTCCAAATGAAGTCTCAGTTTTCGGGAAAACGTGAACAGGTAAGACTAATTTAGATTGTTCTAGTCCTTAACGAACATAGACTTTCCAGAAATCTCCTGAAGACAATCCAAGGAACTCTTCACCTTCCAGGTTGTGATCATCGCACTCCCATCTTGGGTTCCCTGGCACTAAGAGCCAGTGATATTTTCCATTAACAAAGGCAGAGGTATTATATAATCGGCTGGTTCTGTCTGAATTTACGACACCCCACTTTTGGTCGTTCCATTGCTCACAATTTGCAGCCAAATTCGAGTCGTCATCCTTCATCCTCACGAATGAGCCGCATGCAGCCGGCTGGTCATCCGTCTGACCGCTGAAGTACTGGACCACAGCTTCACCGGAGTTGTTAGCAGCCGTGGTCACATGGAACGTGCGTCCCTGTTGTTTACTACAGTGGAATCTCAGTAGAGTGAAAGACAGGTGTGTTCTCAATTCTTTCATGGCATTTTGAGTAAGGAACAAGGCCTTGTTGTAAATGTTACTGATTTCTTGGTACGACGACTCAATCGAAAATTGTTTCGTCAAGGAGCTGTCAACGACAACGCTTGAAACAAGAAGCCAACCTCCTGAAAAAAATTCATTTAGAAATCACGCAACTAAACGACAGAAAAATAATGCTTGTACCCTAAGCATTACATCCAAAATATGAGTCGTTGTGTAGTCCTTTATGCACTAAAAACATTTTACGCAATCTCATTTACGTCTTACCCCCGTCAGTTGTCATGTCACAGTAGACCTTTAAAGGCTTTCCGTTCTTCTCAGGGTCGACCCAGTACTCTCCGTCTTTTTTAAAGAAACCCGAGTCCCGGATGTCCGTACAGGAATGACCAGGCTGATTGTAGTATAAGCCTCTGATAGCTATACAAAGAAATGCAGTTATCTCCATGAAAGCTACCTAGATTTGCACGCCAGTTTCAGAACACAAGTGACTGAAAGGGTTCAGTGAAATAAAATTTTGTATAAATTTATCCTTATTCCCTGATATGATAATATGCCCGGTTTGATCGAATACGTTCCTTTTTTCATTCTTCATGAGAAAAAAAGATTTAAAGAAATGACACAAACTGTACGCAAAATTAGGATGGTCGTTGAATTTCTAGAGCTATCTGTTCTGTGAACGATCAAGACACCTTTAAAAATTTAAAATATTCGTTATGTCGGTGCCTAGAAAGTTCATATCATTCAGCTTTCATTCCCAAAATTAAGTGTGGAAAACAGCTTTCATTCTCAAAGTTAAGTTATTGTGGTGAGTTAGTGCCCTCCACCTCAAGATAGAGCGAGAGACGAGAGCGATTCTTTTTTTGTCCGAGCTGCGGGATATGAGAGTAAAAATCAGTGTAAGGATGTTGAAACTCCCACGCAGTCTGCTAAAACGCATGTCATAGCCACTGACCACTGCCCTATTCAGAATAAGCCGCCCTGCTGAACTCAAACACTAGATTGTTACTTCGGGCAATTTATGAAATGACGATGTACCTGTTGGCGGTGGGATCGTCAGAGATATCTCACTCGGTCCCTTTCCCCTTTTTGCACTTTTTTGAGCAATCCAAGTTGGCTTGTCCACACCTGCGTATCCCACCAAAGCAAAAGATCCGCTGCGGTCTGTCAAGTCGAGGATATCGTCAGTAGCGCCAACTCTCTTCAGAGCGTCAATCGCTGGTGATATGTGCTTTGAGCCTTCATCTTGAATGGCGATCAAAACGATTTTACTGCGGTTTGAATTGAGATCATTTCTCAGTTTCCAAAGGCAACTAAGAGTAAGTATATCATAAAACCACTCTGACAAAAGCAGAGTGAATTTGTTAATTCGATAGTATACAATTTTCGAGGCTTCTTCATTCTCTCATGTCTTCTGTTTAAGCTTACGCTGCCACCGAAATGCATACAGCATATTCTGTCCATTGAGATCTGCGGATCTTCGTTATGTTGTTAAGATGCCTTTGCTCAAGTGTGAGATGCAAGAACTAAATAAGTGACGAAACAACCAAAAAAACTATGTGACTTATGATAGTAAAGCGAAATATTTGTCTTGAGAGGCATATTCAAGTTTTTAAGGGATTTTATTCTGTAGTAAGGGACGAACCATTATTTTTATGGAAGGGGTATGAGAAATATTGAAAAAAAACTGTTTGCAGAGTCTGAAACGACAAAATAAATTACTTGCAAACGTGATAGGTTAAAAAAAATGTTTGCAGAGAAGTCAGGTAAGATATTAAAAAATATTATTACTAAAACTGAAATTAAAAAAAAAAAAATTGACCAATCAGACGCCACATTTATGATGGTGAAATTACAGCTTCAAACATGGTACATACTTTCCTTTGATGCCGTTAAGAAAGTCTCTCAGGTGATTACCAGCGGAACTATTCCCATAAGTGTCAAACCCTGTTGCTCTTAGAACAGTACCTGCAAATGAAAAGGAGACCAAATGTTTCCTATACACTACAATTAGGATTACAACGAGTACGTACATTGTAAAGAAATATTAACGAAATAATAATTATTCGAACCGGAGTTAATCCCGCAGCCTTTGAACCGAGGACATCTTAATCCTTAATTAAGACGATGGAGTCGATAGCGAGACAGCGGTGTTACCTTTTGGCGTATGAGCGCAGATCAGGCTAGGTAGGGTTTTTCGGGAAAATTGTCAGAGGTAACGCTGATTCCCTATTTCATTTCACCTCAGAAAAGTGATGATCCAAGTTGATTATAAAATACAAATTAACTCTGGGTCGTTTAAATATGGGACTGCGGAAGTACTCGACGTTTTTTCTATTTCATACCTGCAGAGGATGCTGGTATATTGTCTGCGACTGGGATCTCAGCGAGAAGAAACAATCGAAATAAAAAAAAAAAAAGACAAGAGATAACTGGTGGTATCGTCTTCAGACTGGAACTATCAGCTGGCCACTGATATCTTATCAAGTTTCTTTTAGAGTTTATCTTAAAATTTTTCTCATTTTTTTCCAATGTTTCGAGAGACGATAAGTACTAAGCCTGGCCTCTGTTACCTGTTAAAGCGCTGATAACGACCACATTATGGCCTCTTGTGTGTGGAGAATAATCTTTTCCATTCACTTTGATGTAGGCGATACCACATGTGTTTGGTGTAATTCCTGGATCAGCACAACCCTCACTGCGGATGAATACTTTTACCCCTAAAGCTTATTATAAAAATCATAAAAATAGAATGAGAATTTTCCTTTTCACATGTACAACTATAAAAATAAAGGCATTCATTACAAAGATCAAGAGTCTTGGTTTCATTCTGAGTTTCAGTGGTAACAAAAGGGGAGTCTAAGTATTGAAGGGGATGCTAGTTTTATCTCTGGGTGGATATTAAGTGTATCTCTGAGAAACGTTTTGTGTAAAGGTGAAACATTTTGGTCTCAGAGTTCATTTTGGAGACTTTCTGGAGTCTTAAATTTGTTATATTTGCAGACCTTCAGCCAGTCAGACCGGAACACAACAGTTTTTTACTTCACGTGCGCATCTTTTCGTGAGATTCTACATGTCTTCTCTCGCCACTTTCTATTTTGTTTAAGTTTGTTCTCGGCAGGTTCCTCTAACGTCATGACTCATCTATAACACAATCAGTAACATTATCCAACGCCTCGAGCTGTCAAAAGGAGGCAATACGTTATCATTTTGCAGTTTGTCTAAAAACCTGTGGATACATAACCATCAAAATCTTATGAATACTTACGCGTTTGACAGAGTGTTCCCTGATATCCCGGATAACACTGACCGCTCTTAGCGGGTCGATTTCGCTCACGAGAAACATCCATACAGGAAGCCTAACATAATTAAAACAAAAGAAAGGAAAATTGATTTGTTTCCCTTTGTTTTCTCAACACTGCATTAAGAGGAAAAAAATCTACCCAATATAACTTTTTTTCTTCAATAACTCTGTACAAAAGTGGATAACACCCATTTAGCTCTGGCCACTCTTGATAGCATGAAATTTCTATGATGACGAATAGCCGTTCAAAATAGTAGAATCTTTTCAAACTAAAGAACTATTGAGAAAGCTGATACAGATACCGAGAACGCGCCAAAAACGTAATTAACTTGAGGCTAAGAGATGAAGCTTACCCGGCCCAATAATTTGCATCAGGCTCCATATTTAGTATGAACAGGTGATATAGCCAACTGGTGTTTCAACACATCATCTCCGCAGAAACGTAGCGGATATAGGTATATAACACCTTTAACATTATGTCATTCTCAGTTTTAAGACCGATAAAGAGAAAAGAAAATTTAAAGTTCTGAACTTATTTAATCACTTTCACCAGAGTGCGGTGGGGGTCGCACAACAGAGCTAGGCTCCAAATTAAGTGCGCCCTAGTCCCACCCATCCCACCCCATGGGAGGACATCCATCACACAATAATCTCGTGTGTGGGAAATTAACGTCTCCTACCCCAACCCTGCAGGAGACGGGACCTTCATTTATTCGTCCCTATCCGAGAAGACTAGAATATCTAACCATTTCTTGATGTTATAGAAAGGTAGCAAATTCTTCTCAATTATTTTAAGACCCTGAGTGTTGGTCCGGCCGGGGCTCGAACCCTCGACCTCCCGCACAACAGTCCAGCGCTCTATCCATTGAGCTAACCGGGAGGCGGTTAAGAGCTTCTCTGCCTTGTAACCTAAAAAAATAGTCAATACTGTTTCAAGCTCGATATGAAAAACGAAATGAAGACACCTATTTTGTCTTTGCTCTAAACAGCCAAATTGGATGATCGTAAAAAAAGGAGCTATGTTTTTTTACACTCAAAAGTTTTGAGTGTAAAAAAACATAGCTCCTTTTTTCTGGCTGAGCCAGAATTGCTCTTGACTTCGTCTCGAGCAACTCTTTCGCTTCTCTCATGCTCTCCAAGGCTTCCTCCGTGCTTCCACAACTTGATATATGCACGCTTAGCATGAATCAATTCTTCAATCAGGAATGCATCGATCTTCAGTATGACTGTATTTAGTTCACGCCGGTTAACCACGTTCAAAACAAAATAAATTAACCGAATATCTTTGGCATATTGGCAAGTAACCACGATAAATTTAAAACTTAATACCTACCTGAACAGAGCCATAGTATGTAGATCCTTTCTTCCGTTTAAGATCACTCGGCTTCAATAGCCGTGTTTTATTATTCAACTCACAGATACGTTTTCCATCACTGTTACCGGGGTGAACATTGATCGACTTACAGCCGTTATTTCCCATACACTTTATCTGACACTCAAACTCATCCACAACGACAGTCGTGTGCATAACATTACCTACCAGGGCATGGTCTGAAAGACAAAAGGACGTACTTTCTAATACCTACTATCTATAGAAAGAGAGTATAAATATCCATTTTGTTGTTGTTTTTTTCTTTTTAGTATTTACTCACCGATTCGAGTTTCAAAAACGCTTCCACAAAAGTCTGTGTTTGCCCGAACAAACAGGATTCCCAAAAGGATGTTTATGGCGATAATAGCAAACTGGGTTAGCCCCATAACAGCTATACTAAAATTGGTGGTTTTATCTTTCCCTGGTGGAGCTCCTAAGATCTCCTGTTGCATAACGGTTTTCTGATATTGCCTTCTTCTGTAAGCAGGGCGTGTTATTAAAATGACACACAGAATTGAAATACGAATGATATATAATTCATGATTCTTTTTTATCCAACGCTTTAATTGCTCTTCAGCTTGCATGGAAATTTCTTTTGTGCGCTGCATTAAAAGAAGACTTTGTTTGAACTTTCATCATTATCATTGGTAATCTAATTTGCCAAATTAACAGAGTGGCTTTTGTTTTGAGGAATATGCAAGGTCGACTTGCAATATTACATGCTCTGGAGGAAACACCACCTGCTCTTTACTCTCGAAGAGGCACGCAATTGATATCTCACGAATGAAAATGCATGCGTTTGTAAGCCCATACTTTCCATAGAAATGATGTCTCCCTCTTTATGATATAGCTGGCATCACCTACGGGCGAGATGGAGCGAATGTTAAATTCTGATTGGCTACTCTAGCGGGCAAAATGGGCCAGAACACAAAAAGAAAACATTGTTAATATCCTCTCATCGTGACCTCACGCTTGGTCAATAAAGAGTATTTTTCGTTCGCAAGAAGCGTAAGAGAAGTTACCTGCTGTTTGTTTGGGTTGTATAAGGAAATTCAAATGAAAAGTTTAACTCAACATACCAACTTTGCAATGAAGTCTTGAGTCCTATGAATTAACTTACTCATAACTGGCTAACAAATGTTTAAATGATGAATAATAAACACTGTCCAGAAAGTACTGAGAACACTTTAGTCGGGATAATGTCAGGAAAAATTGCACGTCTGAATTGTCAAATATCGTAACTTATTATCCAAATGCAATAAGAAGAGTAAAAATAAAGAACGAATCGAGTACAAATATATAAACAATAGCCTCCTTTTGGCGCGAGGATATGCTTCGATAACTTGTCCGCTACAGAGAATATCTGTTCCGAGATGCGAACAGTTTTCCGAGAAGGAAGCTCGGGGAAATCTGAGAACTTCTAGGAACAGATTATGTCCAATGAAAAAATTTTGTACGTATTGACTGAGTAAGAGGGAAGAACGGAAATATATTTGGCTCGCGGTCATGACTTGCGGACCGGGCGCAGCGAGGTCCGTGTGTCATGATCGAGACCCAAATGTTCTCCCGTGCGACCCGACCTGAATCAATCAATAAGCATTTTATTATATGACCACTGACTAAGTTTCGGAATATTTGAAATGTTTTTTTTTTTCTAACATAAATAGGAGGCGATAGACTGGTGCGTGCCGGAAAAAAACACAAAAAAGATTCTACAACAAAAGAGTTTCCTTTTTTTTTCTTTTGATTCATAACAAGAAACTCGCTGCTTATCGAAAAACGTAACTTATTTTCTCGTTTTTGTTCATTGATGTCACTCCTTTTGTCGGAACAACAAAAATATTTTGTTTTTGTGTTTTTTTTTTTCGGCAACAAAGCTGTAAGTGCATTAGGGGCGGACAGCTTTTTCCGGACCAGCTCACGTCAACCCATCCGACCCTGCACACGTCTGCTTTCATTCTAGTTTTCCATGGGATTGCGCGAGTGGGGCCGGACGGGTCGGGTCACATGATTTACCCAAAAGTGACTTGTTGACGTGCGGACGTGTTGACGTGTTCTCCGCAAATGTTTTTAACTTTATATCCTCGCTACCGCCTTTTTAAAAGTATGTTATACCAAGGAAATGTATACGAGGGTAGGATTTATCCGCTGCTGATTATTCCTGGCAAGAGAAGCAAGGTAAAACTATCGAAATAGCTTCAAATGCTACCAGCCATTTCAAGTCAGGCGAGAAAGCTGAAAGTAAAATGGACAGAACAAATGAACAAAGATGTTTTGGAGTGCAAGAAAAAGGCGCTGGGGCTTGTTTCTTCGGAGAATCCTCCTTGCAATGAGAGTGGAAGGAAGAGAGGATATATTGGCGTTATGAAAGAGTTGTGGGGTGATATGGGATATAAGAACTTCCATTTGAAGAGCCAAACCTTACGGGACCAAGCTTCGAGGCTAGAGAAAATAATAGATAATGAAACAGATCTAACCATCAAAGAGAGAAGAGTTAAGGATTTGGGGAATGTCACATTTACAAGTGAATATTCTAATAAGGAAAATGTTGAAAATGAAAGTCAAAACAACCAAAACGATAGGGAAAATGGAAATGCTAATTATCCAACAAGAGGCTTGAATTTACATAACGCAGAGCCACTGTAAACCCCAGAGGAAAGCAGAGTTACAATGGGTGATTGGCCGGATGTGTCTGATGATGTTCCAGGGTGTTTACCCAATTACAAGACTGTCAACTTGCCAGTATCGGTTATTTGGGGCCGAAATTCCAACCGGGAAATTTTAACAATCACCATTGCTACGATTGATGATGCATGCAATGAAGTAACAACTTGGAGAAAAACACTTTCTTAGTTCCATACGGTAAAAATGGTCGCGACTTTATCGACCAGTTAACGAAGCACATTGACGATTGGAACAATGGATCATCCATACAACACCTTGCGCTAAAAGCCGCTATTGTTCTTCTCGCTGTTGCGCTACAAAAGCCAGGTCAGAGATCGAAAGCAAAGGAGCATCAAGAATGTCTTGAGAAACGATTAATACTGTGGAGAAATGGCAAGATTGAGTCCCTATTACGCGAAGGGAGAATGATCCAACGGCGCTTATCAAAGTCGAAAAAGAAAAATCCACCAAATAAAGCTCGCATTTTTTGAAAAGTTGGTCATGGAGGGTCAGATTAATTCGGCCCTGCGCTATCTCAGTCAGGATGATAGCGGAGGAGTATTACCGCTGACCAGTGATGTTGTGAGACAACTGAGAGGAAAACACCCTGATGCGCAGAGGGCCAAGCTAGGGTCGATGTTGTTCGGGCCTGTGGAAGATATACCTGACTTGGTGTTTCAAGGAATTAATGAAGAGCTTGTGAGAGAAGCTGGATTAAGAACTAAGGGGTCTGGCGGCCCCTCGGGCGTGGACGCCAATGGCTTCAAGAGGATCTTGGCATGCAAGTCTTTTAAGAGATCAAGTATCAACCTATGTGAGTCTATAGCTACACTCACAAGAAGACTGTGCACGGAATTTGCTGATCCGCTGACCATCGAACCTATCGTGGCCAGTCGCCTTATTCCGCTTGACAAGGGTAACGGTGAGGTGCGCCCAATTGGTGTGGGCGAGGTGATTAGAAGAATAATTGGCAAATACCTAAGTCATTCCTTTTTCAATCACTTTGCATCATTTCTAAAAAGGATGATAATATGTCGGACATTCGATCCATAACCAGTAACAATAACAACTTTGAGATGCAATGAATATATGAAGTTCATATATTTTGAACTGCGGTATTAGATATGTATGATGTACGATCCTCGCAGTAGATAGCGCTATTTATGCAATAGCGAAAATCAGTAACAACTTTATTGGTTCCGAAAATCAATAACAACTTTATTGGTTCCGTAAACTGAGGGTTTTTCAGAAACCATTGCAATGGGATGAAAAAAATGCAAAAGAAGTACTATAAAGATTATGCAATAAAGGATAATGTTAAAGATACTTAACATCTATTGACGAATTAAAACTGTGTGCGTAATCATCCACATGTCAAATATTTACAAATGAACTGATTCAAAATCACTTAAGATTTAGGTTTACTTTACGCTAGAAAAGTATCAAAATGTACTTGAATTCAGTTATCTTTTTAAAATGTCGTACATCATGTACAGCTACGTTAACCATGCTGTAATGTTTTTTAACAATTTTGTTACATATTTTAGCAAACTTGTCTCAGTATTCCTATTCCAAGTTTTCGTAGTGAAATTTGCATTTCTTAGTGAACTAATTTTATAAAATTACCTCGAACTACTTTGTTCAAAAAGCAACAGTTGTGATTTTGGATCAAGTGACTTTAGTATTTTATGGTATTTTATCTGCTAATTTTATGATATTTGTTTTATACTTATTGTAAACCGCACGCGATCGTAACGTCATGTAGCATGCGCTATATAAATCATTATCATTATTTAAAGCAAACCCGAACTATCAAACCAACTACAACTCAAAACAGAGTAATAAATGGACAAACAAAACCTTCAAACGAACAACGTTTATACTCTCGTTCTTGAAATAACATTAATGGTAAACACAATTTTAAGGTCATTCCGAAGTCAGTGACAATAGAAAAGTTATTGTCAATAACATAAAAATAATAATAATAATACTGAAAGTAATGATAATGATAGCGTTAAAAAATACCTGAAGCTAGGAAACTTTAATCAACTTTAAATAAAACTTCTTAGTGTAAGAAGACGTGAGATATCTCTGTTGCTAGGTCTCAACGGACAAAAACTTTCCAGAAATCGCCAGAGGATAATCCAAAAAATTCTTTATTTCGAAAGTTAAAGTCGTCACATTCCCATCTTGAGCCTCCAGGAGTCAAAAACCAGTGATGTAGATTTGGGACATAATTAGCATGATCGTTCAATCTTCCCTCCCGTAAAGAAGGTATACTCCACCTTTGGTCTTGCCACTGGTTACAAAGTCCAGCCGTTCTAGAGTTATCATCTTTCATTCGGTTGAACGATCCACAGGCCAAGGGACGTGCATCTGTCTGCTTACTGAAGTACTGGACTACAGCTTCACCAGTGCTGTTAGCAGCCGTGGTAACATGGAACGTGCGTCCTTTCTGTTTACTGCAGTGGAATCTCAGTTGAGTGAAAGACAAGTACGTTCTCAGTTCTTTCATGGCAATTTCTGTGATGAACAAAGTTTTGTTGCTGTGGCAGTTGCTGATTTCGCGGTAGGACGACTCAATCCAAAGCTCTCGCGAGGATGGGTCGTCCACCACAACGTTGGATACAAGAAGCCAGCCTCCTGCAAAATACGAAGCCAACATGAAGTTAGTTCTTTGTGCATCAAACATGATGGCTGCTTCATGATGTAGAATTTCAGAAACTAATTATCAATCAGATTCCTTTTCTTTTTTTAAACATTCTGTAGCATTTTCGCCTTACCCCCGTCAGTTGTCATGTCACAGTAGACCTTTAAAGGCTTTCCGTTCTTCTCAGGGTCGATCCAGTACTCTCCGTCCTTTTTAAAGAAACCGGAGTCCCGGATGTCTTTGCAGGAGTGGCCAGGCTGATTGTAATATAAGCCTTTGATAGCTACAGAAGGAAATGCGGTGTTATCTTAGCGTGGTAATCATCACACAACGATATCAGTGCAAGAGAGCCTAGACCTGCTTAGTTACAAGGCCCGCATGTAACTTGTTGTGTCATAAAGGCATCTCGTTATGGAGCCTGGAGAAATATGTTCCATCGCTTATCATTCAATCAATCAATCAATCAATGAAGTTTATTGTCTTTACGTGAGGCATGGTTACCCAGATGTTCATGTATGAAATGCAAGACAGCAACCCACCCATCCCACCCCAGGGGAGGACATACATCACACAGTAATCTCGTGCGTGGGAAATTAAAGTCTCCTACCCCTAACCATGGAGGAGACGGGACCTCCATTTATTCGTCCCTTTCCGAGAAGACTAGAATATCTAACCATTTCTTGATGTTATAGAAAGGCAGCATAATCTTCTCAATTATTTGAGACCTTGAGTGTTGGTCCGGCCGGGGCTCGAACCCTCGACCTCCTGCACAACAGTCCAGTGCGCTATCCATTGAGCTAACCGGGAGGCGGTTAGCTCAAAGAAGATATACCTGTAGATGATGGAATTGTCAGAGATATCTCACTGGGTCCCCTTCCTGCCTTGGCATTTTGTTGTGCAATCCAAGATGGTTTGTTCACACCTGCAAATCCCAGCAAAGCAAAAGATCCTCTGTGCTCTGTCAGATTGAGGAGGTCATCAGTAGCCCCAACTCTTTTTAGAGCGTCAATCGCTGGTGATATGTATATCGAGCCTTCATCTTGAATGGCGATCAGAATGATTTTTCTGCAATCGGAGCAAACATTATTTTTCCATGAGAAAACAAATGTATTTTATTGCTAAAAAAGCGCAGCAAAGAAATATTCTACTTGGTAATGAATTAACATTCTAAAATAGATTCCCCACAGATTATCTGAATCTCGTTTTATGGGCATATCTCAGATTCAGCTTCGGATGGAAGTTATTGCGGACAAATGTTTATGCGTTCGACATTGGAAGCAATCCCGAACAGTTTCCAAAAATAGAAAAATATATCTCTTTAAAGAGATTGCAAATATAAAAAAGTACAGCTGGAGTAATATAACTTGGGATCGATGATTTTTGACTAATCAGACGCCACATTTATGATGGTGAAATTACAGCTTCAAACATGGTACATACTTTCCTTTTATGCCGTTAAGAAAGTCTCTCAGGTGATTACCAGCGGAACTATTCCCATGAGTGTCAAACCCTGTTGCTCTTAGAACAGTACCTGAAAATGAAAAGGGGACCAAATGTTTCCTATCCACTACAATTAGGATTACAA
The DNA here is from genome assembly GCF_964205215.1 of Stylophora pistillata. NCBI lineage: Eukaryota > Metazoa > Cnidaria > Anthozoa > Scleractinia > Pocilloporidae > Stylophora > Stylophora pistillata. The sequence continues at coordinate 6,245,541 of NC_142528.1, read as the reverse complement.
CGAGTACGTACATTGTAAAGAAATATTAACGAAATAATAATTATTCGAACCGGAGTTAATCCCGCAGCCTTTCAACCGAGGACATCTTAAACCTTAATTAAGACGATGGAGTCGATAGCGAGACGGCGGTGTTACCTTTTGGCGTATGAGCGCAGATCAGGCTAGGTAGGCCTTTTCGGGAAAATTGTCAGAGGTAACGTTGATTCCCTATTTCATTTCACCTCAGAAAAGTGATGATCCAAGTTGATTATAAAATACAAATTAACTCTGGGTCGTTTAAATATGGGACTGCGGAAGTACTCGAGGTTTTTTCTATTTCATACCTGCAGAGGATGCTGGTATATTGTCTGCGACTAAGATCTCAGTGAGAAGAAACAATCGAGAAAAAAAAAAAAAAAAGACAAGAGATAACTGGTGGTATCGTCTTCAGCCTGGAAGTATCAGCGGCAAGTAATTCATGGCAGTCTCCATATAGACTCCCTGTTACCCAGTCTCCATATAGACTCCCTGTTACCCATTCTCCCTGTGTACCCTGTGTACCCTGTGTACCCTGTGTACCCTGTGTACCCCGTGTACCCATGTGTACCCTGTGTACCCTGTGTACCCTGTGTACCCTGTGTACCCTGTGTACCCTGTGTACCCATGTGTACCCTGTGTACCCTGTGTACCCTATGTACCCTGTGTACCCCTGTGTACCCTGTGTACCCTGTGTACCCATGTGTACCCTGTGTACCCTGTGTACCCCTGTGTACCCTGTGTACCCATGTGTACCCTGTGTACCCTGTGTACCCGTGTGTACCGTGTGTACCGTGTGTACCCTGTGTACCCTGTGTACCCTGTGTACCCTGTGTACCCTGTGTACCCTGTGTACGCATGTGTACCCTGTGTACCCATGTGTACCCTGTGTACCCTGTGTACCCATGCATATCATGTATACCCTTGTATACCTCGTATACCCTTGTATACCTCGTATACCCTGTCTACCTTGTGTACCCTCTACACCCTGTATATTCATGTATACCTAAGTATACCCTGTATATCGTGTATACAGGAAACCTGGCAAACATCAGTTGGAATGAATGGAAGCTCTCTGGCCGTGCACAATCTCGTTTTCTATCTTCACAAATGAATTATGAATAACTTATTATGATTTTATCCGCCCGGGGAGGAAATCCCATATAAAATGGACTGGGATGCTCGTCTGGAATTTTGAAAAAAACTCCTAAAGGAGACGAATATATGTAGGGTACACAGGGCACACAGGGTACACAGGGTACACACGGGTAGACAGGGTACACAGGGTACACAGGGTACACAGGGGTACACAGGGTACACAGGGTACACAGGGTACACAGGGTACACAGGGTACACACGGGTACACAGGGTACACACGGGTACACAGGGTACACAGGGTACACAGGGTACACAGGGGTACACAGGGTACACAGGGTACACAGGGTACACAGGGTACACAGGGTACACAGTGTACACAGGGTACACAGGGTACACAGGGTACACAGGGTACACATGGGTACACAGGGGTACACAGGGTACACAGGGTACACAGGGTACACAGGGTACACAGTGTACACAAGGTACACAGGGTACACAGGGTACACAGGGTACACATGGGTACACAGGGTACACAGGGTACACAGGGTAGATACGGGTACACAGGGTACACACGAGTACACAGGGTACACAGGGTACACATGGGTACACAGGGTACACATGGGTACACAGGGTACATAGGGTACACAGGGTACACAGGGTACACATGGGTACACATGGGTACACAGGGTACACATGGGTACGCAGGGTACACATGGGTACACAGGGTACACAGGGTACATAGGGGTACACAAGATACAGAGGGTACACAGGGTTCACAGGGTACACAGGGTACACAGGGTACACAGGGTACACAGGGTACACAGGGTACACAGGGTACACAGGGTACACAGGGTACACAGGGTACACATGGGTACACAGGGTACACAGGGTACACATGGGTACGCAGGGTACACATGGGTACACAGGGTACACAGGGTACACAGGGGTACACATGGGTACACAGGGTACACATGGGTACGCAGGGTACACATGGGTACACAGGGTACACAGGGTACACAGGGTACACAGGGTACACATGGGTACACAGGGTACACAGGGTACACATGGGTACGCAGGGTACACATGGGTACACAGGGTACACAGGGTACACAGGGGTACACAAGATACACAGGGTACACAGGGTACACAGGGTACACATGGGTACGCAGGGTACACATGGGTACACAGGGTACACAGGGTACACAGGGGTACACAAGATACACAGGGTACGCAGGGTACACATGGGTACACAGGGTACACAGGGTACACATGGGTACGCAGGGTACACATGGGTACACAGGGTACACAGGGTACATAGGGGTACACAAGATACACAGGGAACACGGGGTACACAGGGTATACAGGGTACACAGGGTACACAGGGTACACAGGGTACACAGGGTACACATGGGTACACGGGGTACACAGGGTACACATGGGTACGCAGGGTACACATGGGTACACAGGGTACACAGGGTACACAGGGGTACACAAGTTACACAGGGTACACAGGGTACACATGGGTACGCAGGGTACACATGGGTACACAGGGTACACAGGGGTACACAAGATACACAGGGTACACAGGGTACACATGGGTACGCAGGGTAGACATGGGTACACAGGGTACACAGGGTACACAGGGGTACACAAGATACACAGGGTACACAGGGTACACAGGGTACATAGGGTACACATGGGTACGCAGGGTACACATGGGTACACAGGGTACACAGGGTACACAAGGCACACATGGGTACACAGGGTACACGGGGTACACAGGGTACACAGGGTACACATGGGCACACAGGGTACATAGGGTACACATGGGTACACAGGGTACACAGGATACACAGGGTACACAGGGTACACAGGGTAGACAGGGCACACAGGGTACACAGATTACACAGGGTACACATGGGTACACAGGGTACACAGGGTACACAGGGTACACAGGGTACACAGGGTACACAGGGTACACGGGGTACACGGGGTACACATGGGTACACGGGGAACACGGGGTACACGGGGTACACAGGGTACACAGGGTACACAAGGTACACATGGGTACACAGGGTACACGGGGTACACAGGGTACACAGGGTACACATGGGTACACAGGGTACACAGGGTACACATGGGTACACAGGGTACACATGGGTACACAGGGTACACAGGGTACACAGGGCACACAGGGTACACAGGGTACACAGGGTACACATGGGTACACAGGGTACACAGGGTACACAGGGTACACGGGGTACACGGGGTACACATGGGTACACGGGGTACACGGGGTACACGGGGTACACGGGGTACACAGGGTACACAGGGTACACATGGGTACGCAGGGTAGACAGGGTACACAGGGGACACAGGGTACACAGGGTACACAGGGGTACACAGAGGTACACAGGGTACACAGGGTACACAGGGTACACAGGGAGAATGGGTAACAGGGAGTCTATATGGAGACTGGGTAACAGGGAGTCTATATGGAGACTGCCATGAATTACTTGCCCTATCAGCTGGCCACTGATATCTTATCAAGTTTCTTTTAGAGTTTATCTTAAAATTTTTCTCATTTTTTTCCAATTTTTCGAAAGACGATAAGTACTAAGCCTGGCCTCTGTTACCTGTTAAAGCGCTGATAACGACCACATTATGGCCTCTTGTGTGTGGAGAATAATCTTTTCCATTCACTTTGATGTAGGCGATACCAGATGTGTTTGGTGTAATTCCTGGATCAGCACAACCCTCACTGCGGATGAATACTTTTACCCCTAAAGGTTATTATAAAAATCATAAAAATAGAATGAGAATTTTCCTTTTCACATGTACAACCATAAAAATAAAGGCATTCATTACAAAGATCAGGAGTCTTGGTTTCATTCTGAGTTTCAGTGGCAACAAAAGGGGAGTCTAAGTATTGAAGGGGATGCTAGTTTTATCTCTGGGTGGATATTAAGTGTATCTCTGAGAAACGTTTTGTGTAAAGGTGAAACATTTTGGTCTCAGAGTTCATTTTGGAGACTTTCTGGAGTCTTAAATTTGTTATATTTGCAGACCTTCAGCCAGCCAGACCGGAACACAACAGTTTTTTACTTCACGTGCGCATCTTTTCGTGAGATTCTACCTATCTTCTCTCGCCACTTTCTATTTTGTTTAAGTTTGTTCTCGGCAGGTTCCTCTAACGTCATGACTCATCTATAACACAATCAGTAACATTATCCAACGCCTCGAGCTGTCAAAAGGAGGCAATACGTTATCATTTTGCAGTTTGTCTAAAAACCTGTGGATACATAACCATCAAAATCTTCTGAATACTTACGCGTTTGACAGCGTGTTCCCTGATATCCCAGATGACACTGACCGCTCTTAGCGGGTCGATTTTGCTCACGGGAAACATCCATGCAGGAAGCCTAACAGAATTCAAACAAAAGAAAGGAAAATTGATTTGTTTCCCTTTGTTTTCTCAACACTGCATTAAGAGGAAAAAAATATACCCATCATAACTTTTTTTTCTTCAATAACTCTGTACAAAAGTGGATAACACCCATTTAGCTCTGGCCACTCTTGATAGCATGAAATTTCTATGATGACGAATAGCCGTTCAAAATAGTAGAATCTTTTCAAACTAAAGAACTATTGAGAAAGCTGATACAGATGCCGAGAACGCGCCAAAAACGTAATTAACCTGAGGCTAAGAGATGAAGCGTACCCAATAATTTGCATCAGGCTCCATATTTAGTATGAACAGGTGATATAGCCAACTGGTGTTTCAACACATCATCTTCGCAGAAACGTAGCGGATATAGGTATATAACACCTTTAACATTATGTCTGCACTTATTAAATGATAATTTCCTTGTCATTCTCAGTTTTAAGACCGATAAAGAGAAAACAAAATTTAAAGTTCTGAGCTTCTCTGCCTTGTAACCTAAAAAAATAGTCAATACTGTTTCAAGCTCGATATGAAAAACGAAATGAAGACACCTATTTTGTCTTTGCTCTCAACAACCAAATTGGATGATCGTAAAAAAAGGAGCTATATTTTTTTACACTCAAAACTTTTGAGTGTAAAAAAACATAGCTCCTTTTTTCTGGCTGAGCCAGAATTGCTCTTGACTTCGTCTCGAGCAACTCTTTCGCTTCTCTCATGCTCTCCAAGGCTTCCTCCGTGCTTCCACAACTTGATATATGCACGCTTAGCATGAATCAATTCTTTAATCAGGAATGCATCGATCTTCAGTATGACTGTATTTAAATCACGCCGGTTAGTCACGTTCAAAACAAAATAAATTAACCGAATATCTTTGGCATATTGGCAAGTAACCACGATAAATTTAAAACTTAATACCTACCTGAACAGAGCCATAGTATGTAGATCCTTTCTTCCGTTTAAGATCACTCGGCTTCAATTGCCGTGTTTTGTTATTTAATTCACAGATGCGCTGTCCAGTACTGTCACCGGGATAAACATTGACCGACTTACAACTGTTATTTCCCATACATTTTAACCGACACTCAAACTCGTCCACAACAACAGTCGTGTACATAACGTGACCTAATAAAGCATGGTCTGAAGGTGAAATAAAAAAAGAACTTATGTTTTTCACCTGAATGTATTCGAAATGAATCCTGAGAATCAAATTCGGCCAGTTTGAGGTTTAACTCACCGAGTTGAGTTTCGAAAACGCATCCGCAAAAGTCCCCTTTTGTCAGGACAATCAGGAATCCGAGGAAGATATTAAGAGCCACAATGGAAAACTGGACCAGCCATAATACAGCCATTCTAGTTTATTTCCACGTTGTCGCACTGCTCTTCCAAGAGGAACCTCTTCACTTGATAGACATGATCTGCAATTCAATTGCTCTCCCTTAATTCTCCTTAATTTGTTTTCCTGAGCAAGTAGACTACTCCTCATTGGCAGACAACTTAAATAAAAAATTAACATCATTTATAATTCAAAGCTCTTATTCAATTCAGTTATAATATTACAATTGCTTTTCGAGTGCTGATCTCCTTTCTTTTTTGAAAGTAAGTTTGCTCTTCTTTTTCCCATAAAGTATAATTGCCAGCTTTGCAAACTTTTTTCTTTTTTTAAGTAATTTACACAATTTTCGCAATTTTCACAACTTTTCGAAAGCAACATTAATGGTTCGAAAAAGTCGAACTACTTGATTGGCGAACGGGAAAGCAGATGTCAAACACAAAGTGGAGACCCATCGAAGTTTGCTTTTTAATTGAATTAAAGATGAAGAAACTCACGAAGGGCTCACGAAAACGTGCACTTTTTCGGTAAAGAATTACGAAACAAAGAGCTAAGAACTTGGGGATGGAAAAAGAAGCACGATTGACCGCACTTGCGACAAGTGGGAAGAACCGATAGCGGTCTCCCTGATTCTAACTCGGGTAACATGAGTGGAAACGTTATAGCGAGCTTTATAGCTGGTAACTCGTTAAAATTCAATTTAACAAGATATGTGTATAATCCATAATTTATGACCGCGATAAGAAACAATATGGCCTCTTAGCAACAGCCCCTTTCTTTATTTATGAAACGTATTCATTGTATCAAGATGTAATGCTTGTTGAAAAAAGCGGTAATATTTCTACTAATCTGGTACCCAGATCGTACCGTGTAACACACCTACACATGACCACCTTGCCGCAAAAGGTCTGGGTACGAGACCATGTCTGTATATGAGCTATGTGGCTAATCAAGCCAGAGCCTATCCCGGTTGGTGCCCGACCTCCTCCCTCCCCCTCTTAAGCTTGTTAGTAGCTTTTCGTCAGGTGCCCCTGACATTTCGCTGCTACCCATTTTACTATTCTGGGCCAATGACGGCACACTATACTCGGTCAGTAATGGCCCACTATGTTTAAAAATGGAAAAAGTGTAGTCAGGAGATGTCATGAGTTTTATGCAAATTGGTATCCTCTGACTGTTGTTATTTCTGAAAACAGACGTTTCGGCTAATGCTTAAGCCTTCATCAGTGATATGAAAAAACGAAGATCGTTATCATACGCTATTTAAAGTTAAAACGTGACGCGAAGCTTGCGCGCATAACTATGTATTTGATCCTCGCGCGAGGTCTTTATAGGCTTCTGGAAGTACGATGTGATCGTTCCCAGCATTCGGATCTAAAGTAGAGTGCCAAGCTTCAAGGAAAAGTCTCTCGTGGTAATTGGATTCAAAACCAATGACCCTGACGTTTGTAAAGTCCATGTTATGGTCGAAAAGGTGGACATGGCTTGCGACTTTGGAGTTTAAGTCAATACCTGCAACTGCCTTTTTGTGCTCCGCAATTCTGGTCTTTGATGACCTTTCTGTTTGGCCATAGTACATAAAATTACACTGTGTGCAATTGATTTTGTACACCAAGCCTGACTTCTGGCGGTCAGGTTCGTCTCGCTCCTTGTGGCATGGAAAAAGGCTGTTGCTTGTTTTTTGTGGTTTGTAGGCTACTTTATTCGTATCAAGAAATGGTCTATTTTTCCGGCTCAACTTCACATATTAAGTAGTAAACAATAGTCCTTTTGTTCTTTGTAGTGCTGAGGGACTTTGGAAACGGCAATCTCCACGTTCCCGTATCCTCCCAAATGGTAGTTTAGGTATGTTGACGATATTCTTGTATAAAAAAGGACCAAGTCGACAAATTCCACAAACATTTGAACTCAATTAACCCGAACATACAGTTTACTTTAGAAATAGAAAACACCAACGGACAAGGATTGCCTTTTTTAGACACCATAACAACTAGACGCGGTAAAAAAATTCACGTGGATGTTTACAGAAAACCGACACATACCGACCGTTATCCCGATTTCTTTTACTGTCATCCTATGTGCCATAAAAGATCCGTTGTTAACACCTTACTGAAAAGAGCAAACAACATTCCATCAACCAATAAAGGCAGACGGGAAGAAATACAACGAGTAAAGGCCGTTCTGCGAGACAACAATTATCCCATGACTTTTATACGCAACTGTGAGAGTGTTTATTAAACAACCCGCCCAGAACAACTTCAATGGCTTTGTAGTGCTGTCGTATGTACAGGGTGTCTCCGAGAAAATAAGTCGCATATTGAAACAACAAAAGGTCAAAGTAGCCTACAAACCACAACAAACAAGCAACAGCCTTTTTCCATGCCCCAAGGAACGAGACGAACCTGACCGCCAGAAGTCAGGCTTGGTGTACAAAATCGATTGCACACAGCGTAACTTTAAGTACTATAGCCAAAAAGAAAGGTCATTAAAGACCAGAATTTCGGAGTGCAAAAAGGCAGTTGCAGGTTTTGACTTAAACTCCAAAGGCGCAAGCCATATCCACCTTTTCGACCATAACATGGACTTTACAAACGTCAGGGTCGTTGGTTTCGAATCCAATTACCACGAGAGACTTTTCCTTGCAGCCTGGCACTCTACTTTGGATCCGAATGCTGGGAACGATCACATCGTACTTCCAGAAGCCTATAAAGACCTCGCGCGAGCATCAAATACATAGTTATGCGCGCAAGCTTCGCGTCACGTTTTAACTTTAAATAGCGTATGATAACGATCTTGGTTTTTTCAGAAATAACAACAGAGGCAACCAATTTCCATAAAACTGATGGCCCACTATACGTGGCCAATGATGGCCAGCTATACTGGGCAAATGATGGTACACTATACTAGGCCAATGATGGCCCACTATTCTTGGCCCGTAATGGCCAACTACAATGGACCTATGATGGCCCATTATAGTGGTCCAACGATGGCCTCTTATATTTGGCCAATGATGGTTCACTATACTGGGCCAATGATGGTTTACTATACCTGGCCCATGATGGCCTACTATACTGGGCCAGTGATGGCTCACTATACTTGGCCAATGATGGCCTACTATAATCATCATCATCATCATTATCATCATCAGGGCTAAATGAACTCCTGGCGGAGGAACCCCTCCCTGGAATGATCCCAGAGGTATGTGACTTTAGCCAATCTCGACCATGCAGGTCCCAGCTGTCTGGTGAGATTATCCCTCCATCGTGTTTTTGGACGACCCTGTTTTCTGGTCCAATCTCTTGGGGTCCACTCCGTTGCTCCAATGGTCCATCTATTATCTGACAGCCGTGCTATGTGACCTGCCCATCTGTGCTTTGCCATCCTGATAGCGTTGATGATGTCGCTTACACCAGTTTCTTGTCGAATCCAGGTGTTTCGCTATCGGTCTCGAAGGGTAATACTCAGCATTATACGTTCCATCTTTCGCTGTGACCGCAAGCTTCTCTGCCATAGCGTTGTTCAATGCCAATGTCTCGCACCCGTTAGTCATTACTGGTAGAATGTACTCATCGTGTATTTTCCTCTTGATCTTCATTCTTGCCTTGCGGCTTCTCATGATATCGTCCACTTTTTCAAAGGCTGCCCAACCGAGTGCAATCCTTCTCCTAATCTCAGGAAGTAGGTCACCATCTCGTGTCAATGTCTTTCCTAAGTAAACATAGCTGTCTGCCTCCTCAATGATCTTGCCATTGACAGTTATTGTTGACTTGTTAACGTGGTCATTGAACATCACTTTAGTCTTGCCTAGATGCATGTTGAGGCCAACTGGTTTGCTTGTCTTATACTATACTAAGTCAATAATCTTTACCTATACTGGGCCAATGATGGGACACTATACTGGGCCAATGATGATTCACTATACTTGGCCAACGATGGCCTACTATACTGGGCCACTGATGGCACACAATACTTGGCGAATGTTGGCCCACCATACTTGGTTAATGATGAATAAGTATACTGGGCCAATGATGGTACACTACTTGCCCAACGATGGCCAACTTAATGGGCCGATAATGGCTTACTAAACTTGACCAAGGGTGGTTTACCATACTGGACCAAAATTGGCACACTATACTTGACCAATGATGGCTTACTATACTGGGCCATTGATGGCATACTAACCCGGCAATATCTTGAGTGCAGACTTCTTGGCTCGGAGTCTAGTGTTAAGGTCACTAAGATTATCTGAGCGCGCCGCGCTGTTTTAGCTACAACATGCACCTTTTCCTTGTTGCAAGGCCAGAATTATAGCTACAGAGTTAGTTTGTGCCCAAAATTTAGATTCGTGATCATACTGACTGAAACTAAAAGAGGACAGAAACTCAAATGAATTTTATAAGTATGTTACCGGCAGCATATTTGTTACTTGACGTTTGAGCATTTTTTTATGATGGTGCACAGAATGGTAGGTACGAATTTCCACACGTTTTCACGACTTGCTGTTTTATAAAGTGCTGATAACATACAAAGGTACAGACTTTAGTCGAAAGCTGACTACGACTTTCAACAGAATTTGTAATCATAAAAAACAGTAGTTCTTAACAGTAAATGGTTTGAATCCGGGGTTAACATTTATCACGTAACTGATCGCCCGGGTGTGTGGAGTCCTGTGAAGAACTGTTAACGGTAATAGTGACCATACCTTCCTAGGACTACGAGCTCACCCGGACGATCAGACTACACTATCAAAAAGGTTCCTTCTTCGTATCCAATACTGGCAAGCTAATGATCATGAGCTAATTTGTATTTCTTGCAAAGTAAAGGGCAAGATGATTTTCTTCTAATTATCTATGAATTTTAGTCTACTGCAAGTAACTTCTAGAGAATATTTAACATTGCATAACTTCTTAGCCAGTAGCTTAAGGCTATTCAGGACTGTGAAAACAGTTATAGTTGATTGTCGCTCTTAGCGTACATAGACTTTCCAGAAATCGCCAGACGATAATTTAAAAAATTCTTCCGGCACCAGACTTCTTGAAGTCGTCACACTCCCATCTTGAATTCCCATCTGTTAACAACCAGTGATATTTACCTCCTACACGAAGGGAATCATCGTTTAATCGTTCCAGTGGAACATGCGATGATCCCCACCTCCTACTTTTCCATTGATCATACATTCCAGCTAATCTGGAGTTATCATCTTTCTTTCTATCAAACGAACCACACGCCAAGGGTTGGACATCTGTTTGACCGCTAAAGTACTGGACTACAGCTTCCCCAGAGCTGTTAGCGGCCGTGATCCCGTGGATTGTACGTCCTCGTTGTTTGCTGCAGTGGAATCTCAGTTGAGTGAAGGACACGTGTGCTCTTAGTTCTTTCATGGCATCTTTTGTGATGAGCAACGTTTTGTTGCTGTGGCAGTTGCTGATTTCGCGGTATGATGACTTAGTAAAAAGCTCTCGAGATGACGGATCGTCCACAACAACGTTGGAAACAAGAAGCCAACCGCCTGGAAAAATGATTGAAATCTGTTTTTTTAGATGTGATTCCTGTTCCAATTTCAATTTTAAGATGTACCTAACTTAAGCTTACTGTCAACAAAATCTGGTCGAACTGTCGATGTTTTGTTAGTTAATTATAGAAATCATGTAAGTTTCATCATCGAAAGAAACAAACATACAAAATCTTAAAAGAATGCGAGATACCAAAACAAAAACTGTCAAAACTTGTGTTATTTTTGGAGTCTGGACTTTATAAGCTTTACAGTGACCTATAGTTTTCCATAAAGTAGCGCGCATTAGACGATTTTTCCGTAGGGCACCTTATTTTGTTTATTTTCGTTGATTGTCTTTTATTTTTTGAAGTATGTTTATACCTCCGTCAGTTGTCATGTCACAGTAGACCTTTAAAGGCTTTCCGTTCTTCTCAGGGTCGATCCAGTACTCTCCGTCTCCTCCGGAATTTCCTGAGTCCCGGATGTCTTTGCAGGAATGACCAGGCTTATCGCGTTGTAAGCCTCTGGTAGCTGCAAGAGGAAATAAGGGTAAGTCTCGTTGGGTTATTAATCTTCACACACTGCAACTTCTCCATATTTATATCCATACATGATCCAGCAAACCGTTGATGAGAATACTCAAACTTATCAGGTATGTTATAGAGAGCGTGGTGTTACACAGTTGCTAAAAGTAGAATTGAGGAAGTTTCTAGAACGCTTAGTCATGCTGACTCATTAAGAACTCTTTATGGAACTTCTAGAACCCTCAGTCAGCATACTTTGCTATGAGGCAATAGTGATGTCATGTTACTAAATATAGTAGTATTACATATCTCTAGAATGTTCTAAAACATTTTGTAAAACGTATATAAGGAGTCGTGATCAGTTAAAGTTAGACCTTTTTAGTGAGTTAGTGCTGTTGCGAAGAGCCCAGAGGAGCTAGTGTTGTAACTGGAATCGTCAGTCGTGTGGAAGGCTACGTTGGAGAAGTGTTGTGGACATCGATAAGGTACAAGGATCTTTGAAGAGAACTGAACTGTGAGTTGTGCAGTAGTACACTGAGGTTAAAGTTTTTATAGAGGGCTCTAGGATAGAGGATAGTTATTGTATTGGTTATTGGTATCGCTCCGTAGTAAGATTATTTCGTCAGTTGATAAAGTAGTTGAGTTCGTACGAGTTGTATCTTTCTGGCGGTTGAGGAAATACCGTAACAGGTAGAAGTTGTTGTCTTGATCCAACACGAAGTTCTCCTAACTAAGTTACAAGGAAATTTGCAGCAGCTAGAGGGGAGAATTAACAATCAGGTGTCAGGAGTTAAAAGGTTAAGACGCTGAGAAAAGGGAATCAAGTTATAGGGAAACTTGAACATACCTGTCTGGCAATGAGTTTTAAAGGAGTCCTCATTTGACAAGCTACTTCCGGCTACGTAGCTCTTAATAGTCATGTATTTTGTTTGGCAATGTCTCAAGTAAAATTATTTCTAGGATAGCCTCACTACTTACGTGTTACACAGTTTCTCCCTTTGTATCCCGGATCACACTGGCTGCCTTTTGTTGCTGGTTTTTGTTCGCGAGAAACATCCATGCAGGAGGCCTGATTAATTAAACAGAAAGGTGAACTTTTCTTCTTCCCGTTCTGCGATTGATTGTTGTTCAGAGTGAATAAAGCTTCTTTCCTCATTATCAATATTCAGACGCTTATTAGGCGTTTTTTCCAAAAAAAGGAAATTTCACGTTGCCCTCGCACTTATGTCAACACTAAAACAGACTCTACTCAGGTTGTCGCAAAACTGGGATTGCAAAATGATGGAGGTAGTCTAAAAGACCCGCACGGAGAAACTTTTGTCAGACAGTTTTAGCTGCCTGATATTCTCTTACGAAGTATGCGCTACTTTGGAGCCAATAGCAAATCAAACTCTCAGTTTTCATCAGTACACAAAAGTAGTTCCAAAACATAAATTGTTCCCGGCCTAAACTAGAACCTACCTTAACCGAGCAATAGTAAGTAGATCTTTTCCTCTTTTTAAAATCACGTGGCTTCATTTGCCGTGTTTTATTATTCAACCCACAGATACGTTTTCCATCACTGTTACCGGGGTGAACATTGATCGACTTACAGCTGTTATTTCCCATACACTTTATCTGACACTCAAACTCATCCACAACGACAGTCGTGTGCATGATATTACCTACCAAGGCATGGCCTGAAAGACAAAAGGATGTACTTTCTAATACCTACTATCTATAGAAAGAGAGTATAAATGTCCTTTTTGTTTTGTTTTTTTTTTTATAAGTATTTACTCACCGATTCGAGTTTAAAAGACGCTTCCACAAAAGTCTGTGTTTGCCCTAACAAACAGGATTCCCAAAAGGATGTTTATGGTGATAATAGCAAACTGGGTTAGCCCCTCAACAGCTATACTAAAATTGGCGGTTTTATCTTTCCCTGGTGGAGCTCCTAAGTTTTCTTGCTGCATAACGGTTTTCTGATATTGCCTTCTCCTGTAAGTAGGGCGTGTTATTAAGATCACACACACAATTGAAATACGTATGATATATAATTCATGATTCTTTTTTATCCATCGCTTTAATTGCTCTTCAGTTTGCATGGACATTTCTTTTGTTCGCTGCATTAACAGAAGACTTTGTTTGAACATTCATCATTATCATTGGTAATCTAATTTTCCAAATCAACAGAGTGGCTTTTGTTTTGAGGAAGATCTAAGGTCGACCTGCGATATTACATGCGCTGGAAGGAACACCACCTGTTCTTTACTCTCGAACAGGCACGCAATTGATATCTCAGGAATGAAAATGCATGCGTTTGTAAGCCCACACTTTCCATAGAAATGATGTCTACCTCTTTATGATATAGCTGGCATCACCTGCGGGCGAGATGGAGCGAATGTTAAATTCTGATTGGCTTCTCTAGCGGGCAAGATGGACCAGAACACAAAAAGAAAACATTGTTAATATCCTCTCATCGTGACCTCACGCTTGGTCAATAACGAGTATTTTGCGTTCACAAGAAGCGTAAGAGAAGTTACCTGCTGTTTGTTTGGGTTGCATAAAGGAAATTCAAATGAAAAGTTTAACTCAACATACCAACTTTGCAATGAAGTCGTGAGTCCTATGAATTAACTTACTCATAACAGGCTAACAAATATTTAAATGATGAATAATAAACACTGTCCAGAAAGTACTTAGAACACTTTTGTCGGGATAATTTCAGGAAAAATTGCACGTCTGAATTGTCAAATATCGTACCCTATTATCCAACAGCAATAAGAGGAGTAAAAATAAAGAACGAATCGAGTACAAATATATAAACAATAGCCTCCTTTTGGCGCGAGGATATGCTTCGATAACTTGTCCGCTGCAGAGAATATCTGTTCCGAGTTGCGAACAGCTTTCCGAGAAGGAAGCTCGGGGAAATCTGAGAACTTCTTGGAACAGATAATGTCCAATGAAAAAAATTTGTACTTATTGACTGAGTAAGAGGGAAGAACGGAAATATATTTGGCTCGCGGTCATGACTTCCGGACCGGGCGCAGCGAGGTCCGTGTGTCATGATCGAGAGCCAAATGTTTTCCCGTGCGACCCGACCCGACCTGAATTAATCAATAAGCATTTTATTATGTGACCACTGATTACTAAGTTTCGGAATATTTGAAATGTCTTTTTTTTTTCTAACATAAATAGAAAGCGATAGACTGGCGCGTGCGGGAAAAAACACAAAAAAAGATTCTACAACAAAAGATTTTCCTCTATTTTTCTTTTGATTCATAACAAGAAACTCACTGCTTATCGAAAAACGTAACTTATTTTCTCGTTTTTGTTCACTGATGTCACTCCTTTTGTCGTAAAAACAACAAAAATATTTTGTTTTTGTGTTTTTTTTTTCGGCAACAAAGCTGTAAGTGCATTAGGGGCGGACAGCTTTTTCCGGACCAGCTCACTTCAACCCATCCGACCCTGCAAACGTCAGCTTTCATTCCAGCTTTCTATAGGATTGCGCGAGTGGGGCCGGACGGGTCATATGATTTACCCAAAAGTGACTTGTTGACGTGCGGACGTGTTGACGTGTTCTCCGCAATTTTTTAAACTTTATTTATACTCTTTTAACATTATATCCTCGCTATTGTCTCTTTAAAAGTATATTATACCAAGGAAATGTATACGAGGGTAGGATTTATCCGCTGCTGATTATTCCTGGCAAGAGAAGGAAGGTAAAACCATCGAAATAGCTTCAAAGGCTACCAGCCATTTCAAGTCAGGCGAGATAGCTGAAAGTAAAATGGACAGAACAAATGAACAAGATGTTTTGGAGTGCAAGAAAAAGGCGCTGGAGCTTGTTTCTTCGGAGAATCCTCCTCGCAATGAGAGTGGAAGGAAGAGAGGATATATTGGCGTTATGAAAGAGTTGTGGGGTGATATGGGATATAAGAACTTCCATTTGAAGAGCCAAAACTTACGGGACCAAGCTTCGAGGCTAGAGAAAATAAGAGATAATGAAACAGATCTAACCATCAAAGAGAGAAGAGTCAAGGATTTGGGGAATGTCACATTTACAAGTGAATATTCTAGTAAGGAAAATAATGAAAATGAAAGTCAAAACATCCAAAAGGATAGGGAAAATGGAAATGCTAATTATCCAAGAAGAGGCTTGAATTTACATAACGCAGAGCCACAGCAAACCCCAGAGGAAAGCAGAGTTACAATGGGTGATTGGCCGGATGTGTCTGATGATGTTCCAGGGTGTTTACCCAATGGCACTGCGCGCCAGGTCTAAATATAGATATGTCATCTTTGGACCCCCCGCTGGTTTAGGACAAACACTCGGAGTCTTTACAAGGACTTGTATGTGAAACGTGTCAGAAGCAAGACTATATTCGCTCAAAAAATGTTCTAACTTTCTAAAATGGTTGCAACTAGGCATTGCTGTTGGGGTACATGTAAAATGACTCAAGATATCCAGAAAGATTGCCAGATTCGCTTAAAGAAATGCTTAAAAACGGTCGGAAAGCCTTCCTACCGTTCCCAAAGCCGAAGCATGACTTGGAACTTTGTCAACGACTTTGGAACTTTGTCAACTTTGTCAAATGCGTGTTCTAGAAAGAATTTCTCAGTTGATAGTGTTAACTACAATACTTATATTTTTGCTGTACTAACCCGGCAATATCTTGAGTGCAGACTTCTTGGCCCGGAGTCCGAGTGTTAAGGCCACTTAGCTTATCTGAGCGCGCCGCACTGTTTTAGCTACAACATGCACCTTTTCATTGTTGCAAGGCCAGAATTATAGCTACAGAGTTAGTTTGTGCCCAAAATATGGATTCGTGATCACACTGACTGAAACTAAAAGAGGACAAAAACTCAAATGAATTTTATAAGTCTGTTACCGGCAGCATATTTGTTACGGTTATAAAAGCTGACGTTTCGAGCGTTAGCCCTTCGTCGTAGCGAATAGCATATTTGTTACTTGACTTTTGAGCGTTTTTTATGATGGTGCACAGAATGGTAGGTACGAATTTCCACACGTTTTCAAGACTTGCTGTTTTATAAAGTGCTGATAACATACAAAGGTACAGACTTTGGTCGAAAGATGACCACGACTTTCAACAGAATTTGTAATCATAAATATCAGTAGTTCTTAACAGTAAATGGTTTGAATCCGGGGTTAACATTTATCACGTAACTGATCGCCCGGGTGTGTGTAGTCCTGTGAAGGACTTTTATCAGTAATACTGACTGTCCCTCCCAGGACTCTGAGCTCACCCGGACGATCAGACTACACTATCAAAAAGGTTCCTTCTTCGAATCCAACACTGGCAAGCTAATGATCATGAGCTAATTTGTATTTCTTGCAAAGAAAAGTGCAAGATGATTTTCTTCTACTTATCTATGAATTTTAGTCTACTGCAAGTAAATTCAAGGGAATATTTAACATTGCATAACTTCTTAGCCAGCAGCTTAAGGTTTTCAGGACTGTGAAAACAGTTATAGTTGATTGTCGCTCTCAGCGTACATAGACTTTCCAGAAATCGCCAGACGATAATTCAAAAAATTCACCACGCTTCTCGACGTCGTCACACTCCCATCTTGAATTCCCATCTGTTAACAACCAGTGATATTTACCTCCTACATGAAGGGAATGATCGTTTAATCGTTCCAGTGGAACGTTCGATGATCCCCACTTCCTACTTTTCCATTGATCACACATTCCAGCTAATCTGGAGTTATCATCTTTCATTCTATCAAACGAGCCACACGCCAAGGGTTGGACATCTGTTTGACGGCTGAAGTACTGGACTACAGCTTCCCCAGAGCTGTTAACGACCGTGGTAACGTGGATTGTACGTCCTCGTTGTTTCCTGCAATGGAATCTCAGTTGAGTGAAGGACACGTGTGCTCTTAGTTCTTTCATGGCATCTTTTGTGATGAACAACGTTTTGTTGCTGTGGCAGTTGTCGATTTCGCGGTATGATGACTCAGTCCAAAGCTCTCGAGAGGAAGGATCGTCCACGACAACGTTGGAAACAAGTAGCCAACCTCCTGATAAACACATTTCTGGTTAAAAATATCTTGCAGCAAATCAAAGTAAACATAGAGTTAATTTGTTTTATTAATTGAGTTGATGAAACAACGCTCGAAAAGTCAGCTTTAGAATCCCTCTGCAGCGGCCAACGCACACTATCAACTCAGTAGATAAAACAAAATTTTGTTATAATTATCCCCCACCGATACAGCACCACCCTTCAAATATTGGGTTGATACACATAGCATTCATGCGATACAGTTTTTAGGAGTATTATCTGAAAAACATAGCAACAACTTTCTCCTAAGAGTTTTATATTTATCCTACATTTTTTATCCATACCTTACCTCCATCAGTTGTCATGTCACAGTAGACCTTTAAAGGCTTTCCGTTTTTCTCAGGGTCGATCCAGTACTCCCCGTCTTTTTAAAAGAAACCTGAGTCCCGGATGTCCTTGCATGAATGGCCAGGCAAATCCTTATATAAACCTCTGCCAGCTACAGAGGGAAATGCTATGTTACCTTAACGTGCCTCATTATTTTCACGCACCGGTATCACTAGTACTGCTCAAGAGATAGACAGCCTATCATGATATTTGAAACACGGCTATATAGGGTATTCCTCACTGATAAAAAAAAATCTTTTTTTTTGTCAAGCCATTGAAATAGTGGAAACAAAATGTAAGCTCAGAGCAAATTGGCAAACTACCGAAGAATCGAAACAGAACAGTTTGAGGTTTATAGTATAAGTCATTTTTGATGGTGTTATTCAATTCCAACAGTTTAATATCCTTTCTTTTATTTTTACCACAAGGTACCAATGGAAGTTGACAGACCTCACCATGCGACTTATTTATATCACAAGGAGTCGCATTTGTCATATTTCTTGGAAAAGCTTTGGGAGTCGCGAAGTTGGCTAAATTTCGATCTCACTAATTATTATGCAGATGGAAATTAGGTAGTTATTTTTGGGACAGCTTGTCGATAAAGTTTGCTATAATTACTTGGCCATCCAGGTATTCGATATTGTGTTCTTATGTATTATAGATGACACTTACCATTCCTTTTATTGGAAAAATCCGTGCAGGAGACCTAACAAAATAAATACATCCGAATAGTCCTTTAAATCGCTTCCTGTTCTTCGATCAACATTGTTTGCGTATCGTCCTGTCTAAAATTTTGAGCGGTTCTCCTATAAAATTTCAACCTTGACCACCCAGATATAACATTACTTTTATAATACATGTTCTTGTCGTTCAGAGTTGTTTTGTTTTGTTTTTATCATGAAAGCCTTTTTGAATAATTTATCTTTACGAAAAATAGAATTAACTATATGTTAGCGTATCGAGTGGTATGTTGGTCGCACCAATCAAATCATCGCATTTGGGTATGCATCTCGCGTCAAGCGGATCGCCGCATCGGGGTATATTCTCGCAACAATCAAACAACTGAACTAGGAGAGTGTTTGCACCAATCAGAGCGTCAGGGTATTGTCTCTTCTCTCAATGTGTGGGGTATGAGGGTGTCGCAAAGTGTTGCAATGAAAATAAATGCTATTGTTAGTAAATTTCCCACGCAACTTTCACGTGTTTTGACATTTTCTACCTATCAAATTAGTCTTATACTACCCCATCGCGTGTCATTTCCTTGTAAACAGCCTGCCTTTTATCGCATATTCCACACGCAAGGTGCAAAGTCCTAAAAGGCAACACAGCCCCCTATTATAATGCCTACGTAATAGCCTTTGAAATTCTCATCAGTTTAAGACATACAGAGATTATGTACGACGTAAAAACCTCAAAACATGAACAAAAGGGATAGATGTTCCCATGAAGAGAAAATAATGCCGAAGAAGTAACAAGAGCTCGTTTGGAAAAACATTGTTCGTCGTTCTTGACCCCCCGATGTGTTTTTGTCCTGTATTCTAGAAACTTTGTGCAGCGATAGAAGTACATTTTAACTTTTTTTCATCATTTACATCATACTGGTCGTTCCCGGAGAGTTAATAAAAGCATCAGTTGATATAATTTGTACCGACCTTATCAGGGCCATAGTATGTTGATCCTCTCTTCTGTTTGAAATCACTTGGTTTCATCTGTCGTGTTTTGTTGTTCAGTTCACAAACTCGGTTTCCATCGCTGTCACTGGAGTGAACGTTAAACGACATACAACTCTTGCTTATGCATTTGAAATGACAATCAAACTCGTCCACGGCAAAAACCGTGAGCATTACGTGACCGATTAAAGCATGATCTGAAAGGCAAGAGACACAAAACCCAAATGTTCATGTACATATGGAAAAGGTAAGGCACAGGAATCAACTAATGCGTTTACAGTTTTAAGGAATTACTGAGAGCCAAATATCTCTTTTTGTAGCCTTTCCTTCCTCTTTATCCTCCATCACTGATCCTGAAAAAAAAAAAGCTTCAGCCTCTCATTATCACTCGGTAAGTTCCATCACTGGAGGTCAGCACAAACAAGAACAGCTTGAAAAGTGGGAGCAGCTAGCAGATAGAGATTGTGAGGCCAGATAAATTTAAAGGTGAACAGCAAAACTTTAAGACTTGTTCAGTAAGAAAGTAAAGCAAAAAAAATTGGGCTTAGTTGTTTACTATAATAGAAACTGTGTTTACTTTTAATAAAACTTTGCTTAAAACAGTATTTGTATTTATATGATAAATCACGAAACAGCAGTCATTGTACTTTTAGTATCACAGTAAATTCGTTAATACAACATATGAAAGAGATCGTTATTAAACTGGGACACTGAATGCTAAATTCTTTACATACACTTTGGCTTGTAGGTTCTTTACACTTTGCAGCATTGCCCACCTCTGATGTTAAACTAGAATCAGAAAAGCTACCACAAGGTTAGGTGGAGTGTCAGTTAATTATCATCAATTTTTGAAATGATTGTAAACTGAAAATGTTGTTACATGTTTTCAGATCATATTTCAAGTGTTATTTTTCGGATGGAACTTTTGCCCGTTATAGTTTCTTCTTCTTCTGTCGTTCATAAAGAAATTGTTGATTTGCCTGTGCAGTAGCATGGGGATACTGTTAAGTTTTAAGTAGACGCAGGGATATTGTTAACAGTTCTTAGTAGTACTTTAGTGAAGAAAGCAACACCTCAGAGTTATGTGCATTCTAATAACCATGATACTTGTTCATGAAAGTTGTCCTCTTTTTCTATCTTCACAAATGGAGTCTTAAATTGACTTTGTTATTGGAAGGTCAAACAGTATTGATTTCGATATGTGCAGCTGTTTTTATTGATGTTCAGCGATGATATATTGGATAAACGACGCTAATGTTCGTTGGCATGACAGCGATTCATTTAGTTAGGCTCGATTACCAGTCACTCTTTGTGATATGAGCCCTCTAGATGTACCGGCGTTTTTGTCGTTTCCGCTGATGTACACTGTAACATATTAGCACGTGATAACATTGGCACGTTACATTGCAAATACGCATATTTAAAAAGCATAACACGTTGTTTGCAAATTCAGTAAAAAGCATACACACATGGGTGTGTTAGGCGGACAACCTGAATAAAGAGTCCCCGGCAACGTACTACATACACATCAACATGTGTACTGTGGCACTGGAAAATGATGAGTGGAAAAAAAAACTGCACGGTGATTTAGGAAGAGTGGTCCAGGAACATTGTTAAAAAAATACCACGTAGATTTTTCAAAGTGCATTTTTTTAACCGTTACGGTAGAAAGCTAAGGTTCTTTTGAATTTTTTTCTTTAATGATTGCTTTATCCAAACTGAAATGAAAGCTAAAAATGCGTAAGCAAAAGCGTTAACATCTCGCATGTTTAAATCACCCGACAGAATTAAGAAGAAGACCAAGAAACAAGGCAGCTTTTAAAACATTTCTTAGTTCACGTATCAGAGAAGGTGAGTGGCAGATGGTTTTTAGGTTGTTGGATGGGCTTCCTCGTTCTGAACTGTCATTACACAATTTGGATGATGCTCAAGACGACCAGGAGGACGATGTTCTTTCACTGTGTTACAGTAAAGAGTCAGGCATACTGACCTCGTGGCCAACGGACGATGACTACAATTTGGTAAGCCCGTGTAAGGCAGTCAGAGACGACTTCTGGAAAATACGCAGATTAATCATCGCCTGGAGTCCGATAAGTGATGCAGGTGTGAAGATCTTATCCACGTCGCTGAGATGCAATCATCTAAACAGCTTGACCCTCTATTTCAGTAACTTAACGCAACAAGGAATTGCGTATTTGTCTAGCGCAATAGCCAATAGAAATAGCAAATTAACCAGCTTGAACGTCACTGGCAACAACCTAAGGGATGAAGGAATCAAGCAGATTTGTAAAGCGCTAACCAATAGTAAGTGCGAATTAACCAAGTTAATTCTACGTTTCAATTCCCTAGGAGACGAAGAGATGAAACTTTTGTTTAAGCAATAACCTCAGGTAACTGCAAATTAACGTTCTTAGACGTCAGTGACAATATCGTAGGAAACGAAGGGCTAAAGCAGTTGTGTACAGCATTAACCAATAGTGCATCCAAGTTGACTAGCCTTAACGTCAGACATTGTCTCGTTGACGATAAAGGAATAAATTACTTGTTTAATGCTCTGACTGATGGCAACTGCAAATTAGGTAATCTAGACCTTAGAGGCAATTCAAGTATAACTGTTGAAGGAAGGAAGGAAGTACTTGTCTGATGCGTTGATCGGTATTGACTGGAAAATAGAAGGCCTTAAGCTTTTCCGTTCAACTACAAAGTGAGGTCTCTGCTTAGAACAGAGCCCAGTCGCCTGTCGGTTGTCGTTTGTCTTGTAGGATGTTTTACTCGCAGGAGAGATGTTCTTAGTTTTCATTGTAGTTATTTAGGTACGTGATCGTCTAAGTGTTTATGTCACCGTTATGACTGTTTATCGAAGGGAATGGTTTGACTGACTTTGTGGGAATCAAAACGTCGTGAACAGCAGTTGTTACAGTCTCCTACGTAACCATTCTGTGGAATGGCTTCGCAACAGACTGCGATCGTTAGGGAATTAAAACCATCAGACAAACGATTAAATGTTCATTTCTTCATATTTAATCTATTTTTCGCTAGAAGAAAATAGAGCGCATTTCGATTGAGTCGTAATAACAAAACTGAACAAAGGTAAATATAACGGAGATCAACGTAAAAAGCATGCAAAGTATTGTATCTGAACACAGTTAACTATGATCTGAAGCGCAGGGAATCGTCTGTCTGAGGCGCAGTAAAACCTCTGTCAAACGCGCAGGAAAACGCCTTTATGAAGCTCGGGAAAACGTCTGTCTGAAGCGCGGGTAAACGAGAGTAACAAAGACGCGATTGGCTTCAGTTTTGAATTTGATTGGCTGAGAAATTGATGCGAGTTTCCTAGACGAAAAAAAAAAAAACAACAAAACAAAAATAGATAGTGGTTCCCAATAATATAGTTTCTCTTGTTCAACTGACTAGCATACATTAGTTGAGGAATTTCCAGTGTTGGAATGCACTGATACTTGATAAAATCAGATGTTATGTTATAGAACTCTTATCTCCCAATCGAAAATATATTTCACGAGTTAATCTATTTCGCTGTGATTAGAATACCAGTAAATTAGTTTTGTCAAGGTAGAGCTTTTTAAAGTTTGTGTGGGAGCCACACAAACTAAAACTTAAATATTTTATCACAAAAACTGCCTAAAGAGGACAATTCAATAGCAATTAATTATCAGAAAAGAAACAAATTAAATGATTTGTTTTTATGATTCTGGACCCAGCTTCTGATGTATTTGCCAAGATAGAGTTTTGTAAAGCAGTGCAAAGGATCGTCACAAACGGATAAGCTCCGTTGAAATAGGTTTTTCCGCTTAAAAGATGGGTGTAAATGAGTTCGCTTTAAACCAAGGCTACTTTGCCAGCAACCTTGACAAGTTCCATAGCAACTTGGGCGAGTTCGCCGACCATCAAGGTCAGCTGGCCGACAACCAAGGCCATGATGACGACTACCAGACTAGGTTACCGACATCCCATGCCATGCCAGTTCGCCAACAACCTAGAAGAATTCACTGAAAACGTCAGCCGGATACCAGTCGTTTCGTACCCAGTTTAGTCGTTTCGAACCCTAACTAATGAAGTATGTATTCCTTGTTTATTATGTTTGAATTAAGGTTGGTTGATTATTATCATTAACTACAAAGGGAAAAAATCACACTTATCTTAGGCGAGGTACTAATTTGAAAGTCAGGATCACAGACAGTAGAGTGTACTATTCAAGATATCACATACAACCAATCGTGTGGCTGCACCCTCGCCAAACACGGTCTCTGTACACCTTGCCCTGAAGTAGTCATATTTTACTCGACCCCTGCGCGGCTGACAGCCAGCAGTTTTAGAGCGCTTCTTATCTTCCGTCCTGATCCTCTCTCGTTTTCACTGCTTGGTCGCCTGGCGATGCTTCCAGCTGAGCGCTCACAAACCGCATTTCCGCGGACGATTTAGTGGGCTCATGAAGGCAATTAAAGTAGACGAAGATGAAGTTGATCAAGTGAAGCCTACCGCACTCTCGAGCTCGATTAGGTACTCGATTAGATTGCAACTTAAATTGGAACATTTATGCTGATTAAGTCTCGAACACAAAACTGAATCTTGTAAAGTCTTCATACTCTAATAAATTAAAAGTTAGCGCTGACGATTACGCCTAAATCATTCCTTTTTCAATCAATGCGAATCATTTCTAAAAAGGTTAATAATATGCCGGACATTCGATCCATAACCAGTAACAATAACAACTTTATTGGTTCCGTAAACTGAGGGTTTTTCAGAAACCATTGCAATGGGATGTATATGATAAAAAAATGCAATAGAAGTACTATAAAGATTATCGCGATAAAGGATAATGTTAAAGATGCTTAACATCTATTGACGAATTAAAACTGTGTGCGTAATCATCCACATGTCAAATATTTACAAATGAACTGATTCAAAATCACTTAAGATTTAGGTTTACTTTACGCTAAAAAAGTATCAAAATGTACTTGAATTCAGTTATCTTTTTAAAATGTACATCACGTACAGCTACGTTAACCATGCTGTAATGATTTTTAACAATTGTTACATATTTTAGCAAACTTGTCTCAGTATTCCTATTCCAAGTTTTCGTAGTGAAATTTGCATTTCTTAGTGAACTAATTTTATAAAATTACCTCGAACTACTTTGTTTAAAAAGCAACAGTTGTAATTTTGAATCAAGTGACTTTAGTATTTTATGGTATTTTATCTGCTAATTTTATGATATTTGTTTTATACATATTGTAAACCGCACGCGATCGTAACGTCATGTAGCATGCGCTATATAAATCATTATCATTATTTAAAGCAAACCCGAACTACCAAACCAACTACAACTCAAAACAGAGTAATAAATGGACAAACAAAACCTTCAAACGAACAACGTGTATACTCGTTCTTGAAATAACATTAATGGTAAACACAATTTTAAGGTCATTCCGAAGTCAGTGACAATAGAAAAGTTATTGTCAATAACATAAAAATAATAATAATACTGAAAGTAATGATAATGATAGTGTTAAAAAATAGCTGAAGCTAGGAAACTTTAATCAACTTTAAATAAAACTTCTTAGTGTAAGCAGACGTGAGATATCTCTGTTGCTAGGTCTCAACGGACAAAAACTTTCCAGAAATCGCCAGAGGATAATCCAAAAAATTCTTTATTTTGAAAGTTAAAAGTCGTCACATTCCCATCTTGAACCTCCAGGAGTCAAAAACCAGTGATGTAGATGTGGGACATAATTAGCATGATCGTTCAATCTTCCCTCCCGTAAAGAAGGTATACTCCACCTTTGGTCTTTCCACTGGTTACAAAGTCCAGCCGTTCTAGAGTTATCATCTTTCATTCGGTTGAACGATCCACAGGCCAAGGGACGTGCATCGGTCTGCTTACTGAAGTACTGGACTACAGCTTCACCAGTGCTGTTAGCAGCCGTGGTAACATGTAACGTGCGTCCTTTTTGTTTACTGCAGTGGAATCTCAGTTGAGTGAAAGACAAGTACGTTCTCAGTTCTTTCATGGCAATTTCTGTGATGAACAACGTTCTGTTGCTGTGGCAGTTGCTGATTTCGCGGTAGGACGACTCAATCCAAAGCTCTCGCGAGGATGGGTCGTCCACCACAACGTTGGATACAAGAAGCCAGCCTCCTGCAAAATACGAAGCCAATTTGAAGTTAGTTCTTTGTGCATCAAACATGATGGCTGTTTCATGAAGTAGAACTTCAGAAACTCATTATCAATCAGATTCCTTTTCTTTTTTTAAACATTCTGTAGCATTTTCGTCTTACCTCCGCCAGTTGTCATGTCACAGTAGACCTTTAAAGGCTTTCCGTTCTTCTCAGGGTGGATTCAGTACTCTCCGTCCTTTTTAAAGAAACCGGAGTCCCGGATGTCTTTGCAGGAGTGGCCAGGCTGATTGTAATATAAAACTTTGATAGCTACAGAAGGAAATGCGGTGTTATCTTAGCTTGTTAATCATCACACAACGATATCAGTGCAAGAGAGCCTAGACCTGCTTAGTTACAAGGCCCGCATGTAACTTGTTGTGTCATAAAGGCATCTCGTTATGGAGCTTGGAGAAATATGTTCCATCGCTTATCATTGAATCAATCAATCAATCAATGAAGTTTATTGTCTTTACGTGAGGCATGGTTACCCAGATGTTCATGTATGAAACGCAAGACAGCAACCCACCCATCCCACCCCAGGGGAGGACATCCATCACACAGTAATCTCGTGCGTGGGAAATTAACGTCTCCTACCCCTAACCATGCAGGAGATGGGACCTCCATTTATTCGTCCCTATCCGAAAAAACTAGAATATCTAACCATTTCTTGATGTTATAGAAAGGCAGCATAATCTTCTCAATTATTTAAGACCTCGAGTGTTGTTCCGGCCGGGGCTCGAACCCTCGACCTCCTGCACAACAGTCCAGTGCGCTATCCATTGAGCTAACCGGGAGGCGGTTAGCTCAGCGAAGATATACCTGTAGATGATGGAATTGTCAGAGATATCTCACTGGGTCCCCTTCCTGCCTTGGCATTTTGTTGTGCAATCCAAAATGGTTTGTTTACACCTGAAAATCCCAGCGAAGCAAAAGATCCTCTGTGCTCTGTCAGATTGAGGAGGTCATCAGTAGCCCCAACTCTTTTTAGAGCGTCAATCGCTGGTGATATGTATATCGAGCCATCATCTTGAATGGCGATCAGAATGATTTTTCTGCAATCGGAGCAAACATTATTTTTCCATAAGAAAGGCAAACAAATGTATTTTATTGCTAAAAAGCGCAGCAAAGAAATATTCTACTTGGTAATGAATTAACAGTTTAAAATAGATTCCCCACAGATTATCTGAATCTCGTTTTATGGGCATATCTCAGATTCAGCTTCGGATAGAAGTTATTGCGGACAAATGTTTATACGTTCGACATTAAAAACAATCCCGAAAACTTTTTCAGAAATAGAAAAATATATCTCTAAAGAGATTGCAAATAAAAAAAAGTGCAGCTGGAGTAATATAACTTGGGATCGATTATTTTTCACTAATCAGACGCCACATTTATGATGGTGAAATTACAGCTTCAAACATGGTACATACTTTCCTTTGATGCCGTTAAGAAAGTCTCTCAGGTGATTACCAGCGGAACTATTCCCATGAGTGTCAAACCCTTTTGCTCTTAGAACAGTACCTGAAAATGAAAAGGGGACCAAATGTTTCCTTTCCACTACAATTAGGATTACAACGACTACGTACATTGTAAAGAAATATTAACGAAATAATAATTATTCGAACCGGAGTTAATACCGCAGCCTTTGAACCGAGTACATCTTAATCCTTAATTAAGACGATGGAGTCGATAGGGAGACAGCGGTGTTACCTTTTGGCGTATGAGCGCAGATCAGGCTAGGTAGGCTTTTTCGGGAAAATTGTCAGAGGTAAGGTTGATTCCCTATTTCATTTCACCTCAGAAAAGTGATGATCCAAGTTGATTATAAAATACAAATTAACTCTGGTCGTTAAAATATGGGACTGCGGAAGTACTCGAGGTTTTTTCTATTTCATACCTGCAGAGGATGCTGGTATATTGTCTGCGACTGGGATCTCAGTGAGAAGAAACAATCGAGAAAAAAAAAAGACAAGAGATAACTGGTGGTATCGTCTTCAGCCTGGAACTGTCAGCTGGCCACTGATATCTTATCAAGTTTCTTTAGAGTTTATCTCAAAATTTTCCTCAATTTTTTCCAACGTTTCGAGCGACGATAAGTACTAAGCCTGGACTTTGTTACCTGTTAAAGCGCTGATAACAACCACATTATGGCCTCGTGTGTGTGGAGAATAATCTTTTCCATTCACTTTGATGTAGGCGATACCACATGTGCTTGGTGTAATTCCTGGATCACCACAACCCTCACTGCGGATGAATACTTTTACCCCTAAAGCTTATTATAAAAATCATAAAAATAGAATGAGAATTTTCCTTTTCACATGTACAACCATAAATATAAAGGCATTCATTACAAAGATCAGGAGTCTTGGTTTCATTGTGAGTTTCAGTGGCAACAAAAGGGGAGTCTAAGTATTGTATGGGATGCTAGTTTTATCTCTGGGTGGATATTAAGGGTATCTCTGAAAAACGTTCTGCGTAAAGGTGAAACAATTTGGTCCCAGAGTTCATTTTGGAGACTTTCTGGAGTCTTAAATTTGTTATATTTGCAGAACTTCAGCCAGCCAGACCGGAACACAACAGTTTCTTACTTCAGATGCGCATCTTTTCGTGAGATTCTACATGTCTTCTCTCGCCACTTTATATTTTGTTTAAGTTTGTTCTCAGCAGGTTCCTCTAACGTCATGACTCATCGATAACACAATCAGTAACATTATCCAACGCCTCGAGCTGTCAAAAGGAGGCAGTACGTAATCATTTTGAAGTTGGTCTAAAAAGCTGGGGATGCATAACCATCAAAATCTTTTGAATACTTACGCGTTTGACAGAGTGTTCCCTGATATCCCGGATAACACTGACTGCTCTTAGCGGGTCGATTTTGCTCACGAGAAACATCCATGCAGGAAGCCTAACATAATTAAAACAAAAGAAAGGAAAATTGATTTGTTTCCCTTTGTTTTCTCAACACTGCATTAAGAGGAAAAAAATCTACCCATCATAACTTTTTTTTCTTCAATAACTCTGCACAAAAGTGGATAACACCCATTTAGCTCTGGCCACTCTTGATAGCATGAAATTTCTATGATGACGAATAGCCGTTCAAAATAGCAGAATCTTTTCAAACTAAAGAACTATTGAGAAAGCTGATACAGATACCGAGAACGCGCCAAAACCGTAATTAACCAGAGGCTTAGAGATGAAGCTTACCCAATAATTTGCATCAGTCTCCATACTTAGTATGAACAGGTGATATAGCCAACTGGTGTTTCAACACATCATCTTCGCAGAAACGTAGCGGATATAGGTATATAACACCTTTAACATTACGTCTTCACTTATTAAATGATAATTTCTTGTCATTCTCAGTTTTTAAGACCGATAAAGAGAAAACAAAGTTTAAAGTTCTGAACTTCTCTGCCTTGTAACCTAAAAAATAGTCAATACTGTGTCAAGCTCGATATGAAAAACGAAATGAAGACACCTATTTTGTCTTTGCTCTCAACAGCCAATTTGGATGATCGTAAAAAAAGGAGGTATGTTTTTTTACACTCAAAACTTTTGAGTGTAAAAAAACATAGCTATTTTTTTCTGGCTGAGCCAGAGTTGCTCTTGGCTTGGTCTCGAGCAACTCTTTCGCTTCTCTCATGCTCTCCAAGGCTTCCTGCGTGCTTCCACAACTTGATATATGCACGCTTAGCATGAATCAATTCTTCAATTAGGAATGCATCCATCTTCAGTATGACTGTATTTAAATCACGCCGGTTAGTCACGTTTAAAACAAAATAAACAAAATAAATTAACCGAATATCTTTCGGATATTGGCAAGTAACCACGATAAATTTAAAACTTAATACCTACCTGAACAGAGCCATAGTATGTAGATCCTTTCTTCCGTTTAAGATCACTCGGCTTCAATTGCCGTGTTTTGTTATTTAATTCACAGATGCGCTGTCCAGTACTGTCACCGGGATAAACATTGACCGACTTACAACTGTTATTTCCCATACATTTTAACCGACACTCAAACTCGTCCACAACAACAGTCGTGTACATAACGTGACCGAATAAAGCATGGTCTGAAGGTGAAATAAAAAAAGAACTGATGTTTTTCACCTGAGTGTATTTCAAGTGAAGCCTGAGAAACAAATTCGGGCAGCTTGAGGTTTAACTTACCAAGTTGAGTTTCGAAAACGCTTCCGCAGAAGTCCCCTTTTGTCAGGACAATCAGGACTCCGAGGAAGATATTAAGAGTCTCAATGGTAAACTGAACCAGCCATAATACAGCCATTCTAGTTTATTTCCGCGTTGTCGCACTGGTCTTCCAAGAGGAACTTCTTCACTTGATAGACATGATCTGCAATTCAATTGCTCTCCCTTAATTCTCCTTAATTTGTTTTCCTGAGCAAGTAGACTATTAAATAAAAAATTAACATCATTTATAAGTCAAAGCTCTTATTTAATTCGGTTTTAATATTACAATTGCTTTTCGAGTGCTGATTTCCTTTTTTTTTTGAAAGTAAGTTTGCTCTTCTTTTTCCCATAAAATATAATTTCCAGCTTTGCAAACTTTTTTCTTTTTTTAAGTAATTTACACACTTTTCGCAATTTTCACAACTTTTCGAAAGCAACATTAATGGTTCGAAAAAGTCGAACTACTTGATTGGCGAACGAGATAGCAGCTGTCAAACACAAAGTGGAGACCCATCGAAGTTTGCTTTTTAATTGAATAAAAGATGAAACTCACGAAAGGCTCACGAAAACATGCACTTTTGCGGTAAACAATTACGAAACAAAGAGCTAAAAACTTGTGGATGGAAAAAGAAGCACGATTGACCGCACTTCTGACAAGTGGGAAGAACCGATAGCGGCCTCCCTGATTCTAACTCGGGTATTAGCAGAAACGTTATAGCGAGCTTTTTAGCTGGTAACTCGCTAAAATTCAATTTAATAAGATATGTATATAATCCATAATTTATGACCGCGATACGAAACAATATGGCCTCTTAGCAACAGCCCCTTTCTTTATTTGCGAAACGTACTCATTGTATCAAGATGTAATGCTTGTTGAAAAAAGCGGTAATATTTCTACTCATCTGGTACCCAGATCGTACCGTGTAACACACCTACACATGACTCCGTGAAACTGTCACTGAAATGTAGGATCTTACAACCACCTGGCCGCAAAAGGTCTGAGTACGAAACATGTCTATGTATGAGCTATGTGGCTAATCAAGCCAGGGCTATTTCGGTTGGTGCCCGACCTCCTCCCTCCCCCGTAGCTTTTGTTCAGGCGCCCCTGACATTTCGCTGCTACCCATTTTACTATACTGGGCCAATGATGGACCACTATTCTGGGCCAATGATGGCACACTATACTCGGTCAATGATGGCCCACTATGTTTAAAAATGGAAAAAGTGTAGTCAGGAGATGTCATGAGTTTTATGCAAATTGGTTGCCTCTGACTGTTGCTATTTCTGAAAACAGACGTTTCGGCTAATGCTTAAGCCTTCATCAGTGATATGAAAAAACGAAGATCGATATCATACGCTATTTAAAGTTAAAACGTGACGCGAAACTTGCACGCGTAACTATGTATTTGATGCTCGCGCGAGGTCTTTCTAGGCTTCTGGAAGTACGATGTGATCGTTCCCAGCATTCGGATCCAAAGTAGAGTGCCATGCTTCAAGGAAAAGTTTCTGGTGGTAATTGGATTCGAAACCAACGACCCTGACGTTTGTAAAGTCCATGTTATGGTCGAAAAGGTGGACATGGCTTGAGACTTTGGAGTTCAAGTCAAAACCTGCAATTGCCTTTTCTGCTCCGCAATTCTGGTCTTTAAAGACCTTTCTGAATGTAATGCTCACCATTATACGTTCCATCTTTCGCTGTGTGACCGCAAGCTTCTCTGCCATAGCGTTGTTCAATACCAATGTCTCTCACCCGTAAGTCATTACTGGTAGAATGTTCTCATCGTGTATCTTCCTCTTGATCTTCCTCTTGATCTTCCTCGTTCTTGCCTTGCGGCTTCTCATGATATTGTCCACTTTTCCAAAGGCTACCCAACCGAGTGCAATCCTTCTCCTAATCTCAGGAAGTAGGTCATCATCTCGTGTCAATGTCTTTCCTTAGTAAAAATAGCTGTCTGCCTCCTCAATGATCTTGCCATCTACAGTTATTGTTGACTTGTTGACGTGGTCATTGAACATCACTTTAGTCTTGCCTAGATGCATGTCGAGGCCAGGACCGTGATTTTGCAAGTGTTATGGATGTTCGAGTGAAGTACAGCTCTAATTTCTTGATAGCACATTTGAATATCAACAGCTATCAGAATAAATTTGAAGAGATGAGAGAAATTATACAAAAGCTAAGAATTCAAGTGATGTTCATTGGTGAAACCAAAATTGACTCTTCCTATCCCGATGCACAATTTGCTATACCAGGGTACCAGCTTTACGGAAGTGACAGGATGAAAGGAGGAGGTGGTCTCTTGGCTTATGCGTCATCTAACGTGATCTGCAAACGGTTAAAAGTTCCTGGCAGCTACAAAAATATTGAATCATTGGTTTTGGACGTTGAGCTCAAAGGGAGACGTGTTATTATGGCTGGCTTGTATCGCGCTCCCAAACCTCTTGTCAGCAAGTATCAACTGCAACTGGAGGAGGAGATTAATCACTTTTGTAACTGGGCTTCACTGCAGGGACATGCATTTGTGTTATTGGGGGATTTAAACCTTGATAGACTCCGCCCTGATAAGCCTGGAGGCAAGTTGTTGATTGATACAGAGGAGACCCTTGGACTTGAGTGTGTAATTACGGAGCCAACTAGGATTCAAACTAGGGCTGGTAAGACTACCAAGACCCTCATTGACGTTATCTTGACTAATGAAGCTCATTTATTTGTCCAGAGTGAGATTTACGAACCGGGTCTTCGTGACCACCCACTAGTGTATGGCTTCATGCAAGGCACAGCAGCTAAAGTCAAGCCTAGAATTATCAAATTCCGTTCAGTTAAGAACTTTGATGAGGAGAAAGTTCAAGAACACCTTAATTCAGCACCTTGGCATGTTGGGGAAGTTTTCGATAGTGTGGAGGATCGGGTTGGTTTTGTAAGTACACTACTGACGGAGATTGTCAATGACCATATGCCATTTAAACAAATGCGTGTCAGAGATCAGGATGTACCATATACGAACTCAGAGTGAAAGGAGGCAATACGGGCAAGACGCAGGGCTGCTAGGCGATACAGGAGGATAAATGCTCCAGAGGACTTGATCAATCTTAAAAATTTTCGAAATGAGGCGACTAGACTTCGTAGGAAAGCAGTAAAGAGCTATTGGAAAATGAAAGCCGAGGATCTTAAGAACAAACCACAAAACTTTCATAAAACTTTTATGCCCTTCTTGTCATCAAAGTCAAACTGCAGGCAAGTCTCAGACATTAAGCTTAATATTAATGGGCAAGCTAGTAGTAATAAGGTTGACATCTCCGAGGCTTTTGGGGAGTATTTCGCAACAATTGCAGATGGTATTGGCCAATTGGATATAAATAAGTGCTCTCTGGGTGATTTTGACAATCACAGCAGTGTGATGGCCATAAGGGCGGCTAACCACGATGATAGTCAGTTCTTCTCTTTCCAAAGCGTTAAACCTTGTGAAATAGAGGACAGGCTTAAAAAGCTGAAGCTAGGCAAGGCTATGGGCTGGGACCTAATTCCCCCGAGGGCACTTATATCTGAGGCTAGTGAATTGGCTGCACCACTTGCCAATCTGTTTAACATCTGCATTGAGCAGGGGCATTGGCCAACTTACTGGAAGAAGGGAGAATGGACCCCAGTTCACAAGAAAGACGATCAACTGCAAAAAGAAAACTATCGTCCTGTGATTGTGCAAATTGTTATTAATAAAATCTTTGAGCAACTCCTTTCTTCCCAAATTACTGGTAACTATAATAATCGCCTGTGTGACCATTTGACTGCATATAGAAAGAGCAACAGTTGCGAGACTGCCTTGTTATACCTGACTGAGAGCTGGAGGCACTCATTGGACAATGGGGAGTGTGTTGGTGTGTTGTCAACAGATATGAGTAAGGCGTTTGATTGTCTGTTGCCACCACTCATGCTGGCTAAACTAAGAGCATACAGTTTTGATGATGTCAGCCTCAAACTCATGGCATCATAGTTTGAAAATCGCCAAGCAAGAGTGAAGCTAGGGAACACAACAAGCGGATGGAGGAAGGTGGTAAGAGGGTGCCCTCAAGGCTCTTCTCTTGGGCTTTGATGTGGAATCTTTATCAGAATGATCTGACTTATGTAATGAAGTCGAATATCTCCATGTATGCGGATGATCACCAGTTTTTCGAAGCAAGTAAAGATGTCCAGTTAATCCAAACAAGATTACAGGAGAGTGCAGTTGCAGCAACAAGTTGGTATAAAAAGAACTGTTTACAGGGAAACTTTACCAAATATGGTATCATGCTCATTAGTAAGCAAAAAGATGCCAATATCAATATTGACATAGACGGTAATAGAGTTTCCCACTATCAGAACATTAAATTATTAGATGTACGCATTGATTCTCAATTGACCTTTAATGTCCATATAAGTGAGATTTGCAAAAAAGCTAGTCAGAGAGTGGGAGTAATGATAAGGTTGCGCAACTTGATACCAACCACTGCTAAGCTGCAGCTGTATAAGGCTGCAGTCTTGCCCTATTTGACTTACTGTAGTACTGTATGGCACTTTTGTAGGGGAAGTGATGCAAGAAAAGTAGAGCATGTCCAGGAGAGGGGTCTTAGGGCAGTTTTCCGTGACTGGAACGCTAACTATAGGCAGTTGTTAGAATGGGCTAAATTGCCCACCCTAGTGAACCGTAGATTGCAAGATATAGCGACCATCATGTATAAAGTAAAATTTAAGCTAGCACCAAGCTATATACAAGATTTATTTTCAGCAAATCACACAGTGAATAACTTAAGAGTTAAAGAATTTACTATTCCAAGATTTAACTCTGTTAATTATGGCCGGCATTCCCTTAAGTATTTAGGACCTGTGCTATGGGCTAAGCTACCTTCCCTTATTTGGACGTTGAATTCACTAGAGGGTTTTAAGAGGGCAGTTAGAGGAATGGATTTGAAAATGTTAATGGACGATGGTGGCTGTGTGGGCTGCTTGGTTTGCAGTGCATGATTCTTAGTTATATCTTAATTAGGCTCAGACTATTCCTCCCCCCCCCCCCCCCCCACGTCTTAAGGTCCCCTAGCCTAATTCTGCTGACCACAAATTTTATGCTATTTCTTCGTATATTTTATGCTATTTAATCGTATATTAATACTTAGTTATTTATTATTTTATTTAAATTATCTTGTTGTGTCCTTACTTAGTGGTTTTATTACTGCTATTTTATAATTGACACATGAATAAAGTTCATCATCAACTGGTTTGCTTGTCATACTATACTAAGTCAATAATCTTCACCTATACTGGGCCAATGATGGGACACTATACTTGACCAATGATGATTCACCATACTTGGCCAATGATGGCCTACTATACTGGGTCACTGATGGCACACAATACTTGGAGAATGTTGGCCCACCATACTTGGTTAATGATGGTTAACTATACTGGCCCAATGATGTTACACTACTTGCCCGATGATGGCCAACTTAATGGGCCGATAATGGCTTACTAAACTTGGCCAATAGTGGTTTACCCTACTGGACCAAAAATGGCACACTATACTTGACCAATGATGGCCTACTATACTGGCCCATTGATGGCATACTAACCCGACAATATCTTGAGTGCAGACTTCTTGGCCCGGAGTCTAGTGTTAAGGCCACTAAGATTATCTGAGCGCGCCGCACTGTTTTAGCTACAACATGCACCTTTTCCTTGTTGCAAGGCCAGAATTATAGCTACAGAGTTAGTTTGTGCCCAAAATTTGGATTCGTGATCATACTGACTGCAACTAAAAGAGAACAAAAACTCAAATGAGTTTTATAAGTATGTTACCGGCAGCATATTTGTTACTTGACGTTTGAGCGTTTTTTATGATGGTGCACAGAATGGTAGGTACGAATTTCCACACGTTTTCACGACTTGCTGTTTTATAAAGTGCTGATAACATACAAAGGTACAGACTTTAGTCGGAAGCTGACTACGACTTTCAACAGAATTGTAATCATAAAAAACAGTAGTTCTTAACAGTAAATGGTTTGAATCCGGGGTTAACATTTATCACGTAACTGATCGCCCGGGTGTGTGTAGTCCTGAGAAGGACTTTTATCAGTAATACTGACTGTCCCTCCCAGGACTCCGAGCTCACCCGGACGATCAGACTACACTATCAAAAAGGTTCCTTCTTCGTATCCAACACTGGCAAGCTAATGATCATGAGCTAATTTGTATTTCTTGCAAAGAAAAGTGCAAGATGATTTTCTTCTAATTATCTATGAATTTTAGTCTACTGCAAGTAACTTCTAGAGAATATTTAACATTGCATAACTTCTTAGCCAGCAGCTTAAGGCTTTTCAGGACTGTGAAAACAGTTATAGTTGATTGTCGCTCTTAGCGTACATAGACTTTCCAGAAATCGCCAGACGATAATTCAAAAAATCCACGACGCTTCTTCACGTCGTCACACTCCCATCTTGAACTCCCATCTGTTAACGACCAGTGATATTTACCTCCTACATGAAGGGAATGATCGTTCAATCGTTCCAGTGGAACTTTTGATGATCCCCACCTCCTACTTTTCCATTGATCACACATTCCAGCTAATCTGGAGTTATCATCTTTCATTCTATCAAACGAGCCACACGCCAAGGGTTGGACATCTGTTTGACCGCTGAAGTACTGGACTACAGCTTCCCCAGAGCTGTTAGCGGCCGTGATCACGTGGATTGTACGCCCTCTTTGTTTCCTGCAATGGAATCTCAGTTGAGTGAAGGACACGTGTGCTCTTAATTCTTCCATGGCATCTTTTGTGATGAACAACGTTTTGTTGCTGTGGCAGTTGTCGATTTCGCGGTATGATGACTCAGTCCAAAGCTCTCGAGAGGAAGGATCGTCCACGACAACGTTGGAAACAAGTAGCCAACCTCCTGATAAACACATTTCTGGTTAAAAATATCTTGCAGCAAATCAAAGTAAACATAGAGTTAATTTGTTTTTAAAATGAGTTGATAAAACAACGCTCGAAAAGTCAGCTTTAGAATCCCTCTGCAGCGGCCAACGCACACTATCAACTCAGTAGATAAAACAAAATTTTGTTAGAAATATCCCCCACCGATACAGCACCACCCTTCAAATATTGGGTTGATACACAAAGCATTCATGCGATACAGTTTTTAGGAGTATTATCTGAAAAACATCGCAACAACTTTCTCCTAAGAGTTTTATATTTATCCTACATTTTTGATCCATACCTTACCTCCATCAGTTGTCATGTCACAGTAGACCTTTAAAGGCTTTCCGTTTTTCTCAGGGTCGATCCAGTACTCCCCGTCTTTTTGAAAGAAACCTGAGTCCCGGATGTCCTTACATGAATGGCTAGGCAAATCCTTATGTAAACCTCTGCCAGCTACAGAGGGAAATGCTATGTTACATTAACGTGCCTCATTATTTTCACGCACCGGTATCACTAGTACTGCGCAAGAGATTGACAGCCTATCATGATATATGAATCACCGCTATATAGGGTATTCCTCACTGATAAAAAAAAATCTTTTTTTGTCAAGCCATTGAAATAGTGGAAACAAAATGTAAGCTCAGAGCAAATTGGCAAACTACCGAAGAATCGAAACAGAACAGTTTGAGGTTTATAGTATAATTCATTTTTGATGGTGTTATTCCAACAGTTTAAATTCCTTTCTTTTTTTTTTACCACGAGGTAGCAATGGAAGTTGACAGAACTCACAATGCGACTTATTTATATCACAAGGAGTCGCATTTGTCATATTTCTTGGGAAAGCTTTGGGAGTCTCGTACTTGGCCAAATTTCGCTCTCATTAATTATTATGCGGCTGGAAATTAGGTAGTTATTTTTGCGACAGCTTGTCGATAAAGTTTGCTATAATTACTTGGCAATCCAGGTATTCGATATTGTGTTCTTATGTATTATAGATGACACTTACCATTCCTTTTATTGGATAAATCCGTGCAGGAGACCTAACAAAATAAATACATCCGAATAGTCCTTTAAATCGCTTCCTGTTCTTCGATCAACATTGTTTGTGTATCGTCCTTTTTAAAATTTCGAGCGGTTCTCCTATAAAATTTCAACCTTGACCACCCAGATATAACATTACTTTTATAATACATGTTCTTGTCGTTCAGAATTGTTTTGTTTTGTTTTTATCATGAAAGCCTTTTTGAATAATTTATCTTTACGAAAAATAGAATGAACTATATGTTAGCGTATCGAGTGGTATGTTGGTCGCACCAATCAGATCGTCGCATTTGGGTATGTATCTCGCATCAAGCGGATCGCCGCATCGGGGTATGTTCTCGTAACAATCAAACAACTGAACTAAGAGAATGTTTGCACCAATCAGAGCGTCAGGGTATTGTCTCTTGTCTCAATCAGTGGGGTATGAGGGTGTCGCAAAATGTTGCAATGAAAATAAATGCTATTGTTAGTAAATTTCCCACGCAACTTTCACGTGTTTTGACATTTTCTACCAATCAAATGAGCCTTATACTATCCATCGCGTGTCATTTCCTCGTAAACAGCCTGCCTTTTATCGCATATTCCACACGCAAGGTGCAAAGTCCTAAAAGGCAACACAGCCCCCTATTATAATGCCTACGTAATAGCCTTTGAAATTCTTATCAGTTTAAGACATACAGAGATTATGTACCACGTAAAAACCTCAAAACATGAACAAAAGGGATAGATGTTACCATGAAGAGAAAAAAATGCCGAAGAAGTAACAAGAGCTCGTTTGGAAAAACACTGCTCGTCTTTCTTGACCCCCCGATGTGTTTTTGTCCTGTATTCTAGAAACTTTGCGCAGCGATAGAAGTACATTTTTGACTTTTTTTCATCATTTACATCATACTGGTCGTTCCCGGAGAGTTAATAAAAGCATCAGTTGATATAATTTGTACCGACCTGAACAGGGCCATAGTATGTCGATCCTCTCTTCTGTTTGAAATCACTTGGTTTCATCTGTCGTGTTTTGTTGTTCAGTTCACAAAATCGGTTTCCATCGCTGTCACTGGGATGAACGTTAAACGACATACAACTCTTGTTTATGCATTTGAAATGACAATCAAACTCGTCCACGGCAAAAACCGTGAGCATTACGTGACCGATTAGAGCATGATCTGAAAGGCAAGAGACACAAAACCCAAATCAGTTATGTACATATATGGAAAAGGTAAGGCACGGGAATCAAGTGATGCGTTTACAGCTTTAAGGAATTACCTACCAAATTTCATTTCCAAAAAGACACCTCTACAGAATTCTCTATTGGCCAGGACAACCACGATTCCCAAAAGGACGTGCAGTGTTACAATGGCAAACTGGGTCACCCTTACAACAGCCATCGGATAAAAAAGCTGTCCAACTGTGCTTCTAATCCGATGTTAACATTTTCACCCGATATATAAACTATATTTATATCATTGAAATACATTTGGAAGAGCACAGTGCTTTTTATTAGATTTGAGTTAATTTTAGAAACAAAATCTATAATTTATATCTCAATTCAGAACTTTCAATGCGCCTAGACGGTATGTTTTTATCTTCACTTTAAAAAATAATGGGTTTGTTTTCCTTTTTCATTCAAAAAGATGATTGAAAGAACTTCAGCTCTTGTAGACATTGTAAAAAAAACACAAGCTGCTCATCGTGAAAATGTATTTACATTCGGCGGAACTGAACTGTAAGTGGCAGTGACAAAGAATGTAAATATTTTCCTATTGGTATGTTAGCACGTGGGCCGCTATGGCGTTAATTGAGGCTTTTGTTGTATGGTGTATTTAAGGTTTGACATTTGTAATGTATTCATCTCACCTCTCGAACTTTCCTGGTTTTATGTCAAATTTTATCTTGCGTGTAAATAAGCTGTTTTACCTCTAACCCCCCAGAGGTCGGTACGCCTGCATTTGGATGGGGAATACGTTCCCATTTTTCCCGTTGGGTTTTTGGGTTTTCGTATCAGGCGGCGGCACGCTAAACGAATTAGCCCAAGAGGTAATGACTAGTTGTTTACTACTCTGTGTAACTTTGTCGGATGGCATTAAATACTCGGGCTCCAAGTTCGAGCTGCACAGCCACTCTCGTGTATGAGTCATGAATTTAAATAGGAATATATAGAAGTGACCCCTTCCTTCCTGGACTTTGGGTAAAAATAGGATATGCGCTAATAATCTCGTTCCCAGATCCTCCCGTTTCACTGCATCTGACATGGCCACCACATTCACAGAGGAAACAATGTGATGCAAGGGACGAGTCAAAGT
Organism: Stylophora pistillata; assembly: GCF_964205215.1. Lineage (NCBI taxonomy): Eukaryota > Metazoa > Cnidaria > Anthozoa > Scleractinia > Pocilloporidae > Stylophora > Stylophora pistillata. Next base: position 6,204,929 of record NC_142528.1, on the reverse strand, counting down.
TTATCTCCTAAGAGGAGAGGGGGGTGGGGTTGCAAAATGTTTGTTGTGTCACAATTAATTTACCTGATCCTCCCCACCCGTAAGTTTTGTATTATTCCTATTATTCCCTCATTGACGGTCAATTTTTCTATAATCCCCCCCTTAAACTCAGTTAGCAACGACTGTTCCCCCCTCCGTTCCCCCTGAAAACCATGTGATTGCCCCAAAACCACTGAGTCTCCCCTTTCCTCAGATGTATAACGACTTGTCCCTGATGAACGAAAAACAACACGGCTGTGAGTGGAACTGCTCTTCCCAACATCTCAATGAAGAACTGAAAAATTTGATGACCCGTCGAGCCGAGAAAATTGAGTCATGACGACCCGCACGTCCGATCGTATGTATGTACGTTGTTACGCTTATATAACAGTGTCACATCACGTGCCTAATGATTTAAGCATTTTGGCGCTCTAGATAAAAGAAAATGTAATCATATGATGCACGATCCTCGCAGTAGAGAGCGCTATTTATGCAATAGCGAAAATCAGACCTGAAAAAAATCAGGCCTGTACGGGACTCGAACCACTGACCTCTCCGATACTAGTGCAGCGCTCTACCAATAGAGCTAACAAGCCAACTGGGAGCAGGCCGTTAAGTCGATTCGTAATAAACCCGTGATGATAAATCACGGGTTTATTACTCTTACCCGAATGCATTTCTATCAGCGGCCCGAGGGCAGGATTGGTCATAACTCAACCCGATACGCATTCAGTATGTTAGTTTAAAATGTTATTGAGGAATTTATTTCATAATGAACGTATGTAGATGTAAAAGAAATACCATTTTAAAGTCTGAATAATGTGTTTTGACATTCTTATGTCACCTTCAGCAGAGTGGGGATAATCAAAATCATGAAAGATTCTCCAGAGCAAAGCTTGGATGATTTCTAGTGCTTGTAAAACTTGCAAAGTCATGTTGACATATGGTGCTCACAGATGTGTTTACAAATTTGGCGGTCGTACCAATTTATCAGACGTAGCAGCCAGCACATGTGAAAACGTTTCAAGAATTACTAACAATATAAAGCTTTGAAACAGTTATTAACTATGCCTAATTTCTTTCTTAGTCTTAGACTTCACACACTTTTTATTTACACTTTCAAACTTTCAATATTAAACTGGCTGGACCCGCAAGAAGCCATAGCTGGTCTAAAGGGGTTCAGGCATTAGGATCGAGATAGCCAATATATACTTAAACATCTAAACTAACTAAACTAAGCTAACTACGATTGAACAAATGTTACTATCAATTTACAGGTCCGTGTAAGCAAGTGTAGGTAATTATCGTTATTTAGGTCTTAACGAACATAGACTTTCCATAAATCGCCAGGGGATAATCCATAAAAACCCCATTATTTGAGTCGTAGTCGTCGCATTCCCGTCTGGAGCTTGCTGCTCGTGTCTGCAATAGCCAGTGAGAACCTGCAACTCCCACTTGGACTGTGATCTCCCCACTTTTGGTCTTTCCATCGGTGAGACAATTTCCAGCTAACAGCGAGTTGTCATCCCTCATTCCCACAAACGAGCCACAAGAACCTGGTCGGGAGTTTGTCTGACCGCTGAAGAAGTTGATCACAGCTTCACCGCTACTGTTAGGCGCCGTGGTCAAGAGAAAGGTAACCCCAATTTGTTTACAGCAGTGAAATCTCAGCTTAGTGAAAGACAGGTGTGTTCTCAGTTCCCTTGTGGCTTCTCCACTGAGAAACATCGTCTTTCTGTGGCAGTTGTTGATATCACGGTATGATGACTTAACCGAAAACGCCGGGATTCCGGGGCGAGGGTGAGTTTTCAAACACAACATTGGAAACAAGAAGCCAACTTCCTGGAAAAAAAAAAAAGACATGATACAATTACATAACAATCCGAAAATTAAGCTGACACAAGGCTAACACTCTATAGTTGATATTTTATAAAGTATTCTGTGAAGAAAAACAACTTTATATAATTTTCTTGCTCTTTTGTCTTTGTATAAAATCTATGTTTTACCTCCGTCCGTTGTCATGTCACAGAAGACCTTTAAAGGCTTTCTGTTCTCCTCAGGGTAGATCCAGTACTCCCCGTCTCTAGAGGAATCTCCTGAGTCCCGGATGTCCTTGCAGGAGTGACCAGGCTGATTGTGGTTGAAGCCTTTGATAGCTACAGAAGGAAATGCAGTGTTTCTAATTGGACAGAATAATTATTTATCAACATACAAATTCCTAAACTACCAAACATGCTTTTCTGAAGACAATTTTGTCGCTCAAGTGATTTGTGTGAACTTCAGCCCGGAGTGCATTTCTTTTCTGATATCAGAGTACATTCAACTCCCATAATTCAATCGACCTCCAACCCTCTTTACCAGAGACCCTCGCGCTTTCTCGAGCCAAACCAATTTCATTTGTAGTAGTTGTCACGTTTACGGATATGAAATCTATATTTTTACTTATGTAACTCTTCCGTTTTATAGCACAAAGACACTAAGAAGCTTTCAATGACTTTCTATTAAATTTGTTAGCGCACTTTGTTTGATTTCTATTCCGTGACTAGCGAATATCTACACGAAGCTAGTTACACAAAGTATTGTTCATTTCTATTTCCCCTACGTCAAAGTATAAGAGCTAAAGTCGCCTTCTGTTAGCACGTAGCTCAGTTGCGAGGAGTCATTGTAGCAAAACTATTTCGGAGCCAAACAGAGTTTAGGAGTTCTCTACCCCGGAGTCAAGATCCGATGTAAGTTAAGCTTGTAATATTCCTCATTTTTATCATTTCTAGTTTCGCCCTATTCGTTTATTCGTAGCCTTCGGTTTTCCTTATATCGAACCTTCATGTATCCGTTCTATAGTTTTTACCGTCTGTTTTTACCGTGCTGTACAAAGACTGCCAGCTTAAGTGAATAAAGAGTTTGATGCTGCTACTTGTCTAAAGTTATACTGGTGAACTCCGGTGCACAAGAACACGTGTCTGCGGCATCGGGAACGTTACAGTAGTGATCTGCATGTTGGGTTTTCCGAGTAAATGTTTTTAATCAATTTATGGAGCCAGGACAAAAATTAAAAGGATACAAACAATTGAAAAGAGGAGAAAGAGGAGAGTTATTTCAATGAAAGACAAATTTCTTATATATTCTCAGATAAAATATTTAGGAACGTAGGCAGAAAAGGTTCTTGAGACGTGGACGGCAGCCGGAAGGTGAGAGTTTTTTTTTTTTCCTAGCCCTCGCTAAGTTTTAATTTTTCTGCAAAAGTTAGAATAAAATACTCAAAAAAGCTCCTTCCATTTGATCGCTTGATGTCAGCGCGCACTAATAGCAGTTGTATTCTCCAACCGCTTGAAATCAGCTTTGAAAACACCTCAGTGCATAAGGCCGCTGTTATAAATATCTCCTCATCGTCACAATGCCTAGTTTGATCCCGGTTATAACAATTTTCAAGAGAAAGATCTAACGCCGAGTTTCCTTAAATATAATATCTTTGCTTTGTTCAAGTCTCAAATTGAAGTGATTTCTGTTTTTCGTTTGGAGCTTTATGATTCTCCATAACTACTAACACATTCTCTAGAAGAATCACATTATATTCATTAAGTCAAGTCCTAACAGGATTTTTTACAGATACAACTTTCTGCATAGGACTTTCACAAATGATGTTAACTTCAAAGTCCATATTTTCAGGGTGTTGTATTGAAGTGAATTAAAAAAAATGTTCGTTTACTAATTTTTGTAGATTTTTTCCTTTTTTCGTTTATTATTAATACAGCAAAGCGTCTCGAGAGATCCACAGTGGTGCTTTTAATTAAACAATCAAACTTTTTCCAATTAATACTGCAACACCTCCCGCCGTGTAAAAGAAAAAAATATGAAAAGTTTTGAATTCATGGTTTAAATGATAATTTCACGTTGATTCAAAGAAGTGAAGATAACTTAAACGAAATTGTAGCTGGAGTCGTGGCAAAACAAGGTAAATTTGTTGTTTGGTGATGGGGAAGCAAACTGCCAGTTTAAAAACCGAATATGCTGGCTTAAAATTGAACTTTTTGAAATGATATAAAGAGTCTACCGCTTGGAATCAGGAAAGATTTAACTTTGGCTGAGCCCTTTGACTCCTAGATATCGTTATCAGTTCTCTTTACCACCTACCATACAATCCTTATGATATTAGTTTGGAGAATACGGTATTAGATCAATGAGTAATCCCCGACCCAGCATTTTTCTTTATCCTCATCGATCATCACTTGTCTGCTTGGTATTATATTGATATTGTATGGTCTCGGTCAGGGATTAAAATTACCAGAACCTCAACTTGAATTAATATTTGTATAATGTTTTGACCACTTATGTGTCTGACACTTTTTTTCGCTGTATCCCGGGTGACACTTACGACTTTCAATTCGTCCATTCCGTTGCTGGTAACCACTGATACAAGATACCTACAATGGGAAATTAAGATCCGAGTAAACTTTTTCCCTTTTCTTTTGGTTTGTTAATGAGAAGGCGGATCTGGCGTTGTCTGTTCGAAAGAAGTTTAAGTTGCTTCCCACCAGAGTTAAGTCTTCGAGTAACACGAGTTCTTACAAACAAGCTTCAACATCTGTTTTATATGAACCCTCTTATAAGAACGTAGAATCAGTGTGACCCAGGTGTAAAGAACACGCTAAGATTCCATTTAGCTGAAACTGATCAATGGCACCCATTAAAGGAAACATCTTGTACCGAAGTTCCTTGTCTTTGTCTCAAGAGAATATAGCGGATCAGATATGTATAAACCACTTTTAAACTTAAATTTGAAGTGGACAGAATGTTATTCGTTTTCGTGGCTTAAATCTGGAGTTGAAACTGTGATTACGTTTACTAGATGTTATCAACCCCCCCACCCCCCCCCCCCCGCGACGTTTCACTTGAACATTGGCGGCTTCTCTTATGCAATAGTCGCAAGGTGAGAGAAAGTGAATCTTTCAGTTTTTATTTCTTTGTCTTCGTTCCCAGTGAATATCGATTAAAAAAATTACCCATGGACTTTTCAACTGACATGAAAAAAGCCAAAGTATGTGAGTCCTTCCATCGGCATTAAATCATCCGCCCTGATCTGCCGCCGGTGTTTCTTTGTTTAGCTCACAAAGTCGGCTTCTGTTTTTGCCAACGGGATGAAGATTAACCGATTTGCAACTGTCATTTCTCATGCAATTCAACTGACATTGAAATTCGTCTTCAACAGCGGTTGTTTCCATAACGTGACCGATTAAGGCATGGTCTGAAATAAATTCTTTTAATATAAATGCCCTTAAAAAAATTAAAGCATGCGGATTAATTGTTCTATTTCCAATGTAAGTTTTCACTTACCAACTTGAGTCTCAAAAACATTTCCTCAAAAATCATTGTTTGCCAAGACAAACAGGATTCTTAAGAGGATGTGAAGAGCCACAACAGAAAACTTGGTCAGCCATAACAGACTATCGCAAAACAGATTCTCTTATCGCCTTTCTATTCTGGGCTTGGAGCTTTTCAATCATCACATATGTATATACACATCAGTTCCTCGAAAATTGCGTCCTTTGGGATTTTCCAACTGCTTTCGGCGCGGAAACCAGATCGAAAACTGACACATGTATAATTTAAAGCTTAATTCTAAAGTTTTGAAATAAAGGGCATTCATTGATAATTCTAGCTGAAAAAAGAAGGCGAGGGTGTGTGTTTTCAAGAACAAATCCTTAATTAGGAGATGTTATTGATGGTCATATCTCGTCGGATTGTCCTCACTATAATGGGCTTTTAATTACTTCTATTGAAATTTCAGTTCAATACCTACATGTAATTATTCTGTTTGTACGAGAAATTATCGTACGGTTGTTATATTTATTTCATTATTCACAATAATACCTGACAGCATCCCGAGTAAGGAGACTATCGATACTAACCCAAACATACATTCAATGCTACATGTAAGTGATAACAATAAATAAATTGATATGCATAGGAGTATTTGATGTTAAATATTGAGTTTGAATCTGAAACCACAGAAATGAACAGAAAAAGTGCATGACAGCAGTTCCAGTTGCACAAATTGAATTTCAGTGAACCATAACCTTTGGAAATTACAAACGTTCTGCAAAATTACGCTGATATTCACATCAATAATAAAAACCTTCAGCAGCAAAAACATCATTAACTGCAAATTCCTGTTTCATAGTCAGTCTACTTTTCTGAATACAGGTCTTTAAATGGATGAAATTCATAAAATTAACTGAATCAAACGAGCATTTAATTATCAAACGTAGAGGACTTCAAGCATAAAAGGATGAATATTGCAAAACTAAATCTAAAAAAAGGTAAAACTTAAGGAAGAAGAACTGAACTATTGGAGTAAGAAAGACCTTAGCCAGAAAGTTCATATACGAACAATTATTAAAACCATTTTTTTAAGTCTGGGCTTAAGTCGGAACAAAGTCTTAGTCTGATTCGAACTCTTTGTGATGGTAGTCGTTATTAGTATTTAACATCGTTCCCGTAACTCGTGCATGAGGTCCCAGCCTTAAATAATAAATTAAAATAAGAGAACGAACTCAAACGAAACGATTTACAAATTTTTACTAATCGTACGTGAGATTTGAAGTATTTTGATGATAACGACTCCAAATGAAGTCTCAGTTTTCGGGAAAACGTGAACAGGTAAGACTAATTTAGATTGTTCTAGTCCTTAACGAACATAGACTTTCCAGAAATCTCCTGAAGACAATCCAAGGAACTCTTGACCTTCCAGGTTGTGATCATCGCACTCCCATCTTGGGTTCCCTGGCAGTAAGAGCCAGTGATATTTTCCATTAACAAAGGCAGAGGTATTATATAATCGGCTGGTTCTGTCTGAATTTACGACACCCCACTTTTGGTCGTTCCATTGCTCACAGTTTGCAGCCAAATTCGAGTCGTCATCCTTCATCCTCACGAATGAGCCGCATGCAGCCGGCTGGTCATCCGTCTGACCGCTGAAGTACTGGACCACAGCTTCACCGGAGTTGTTAGCAGCCGTGGTCACATGGAACGTGCGTCCCTGTTGTTTACTACAGTGGAATCTCAGTAGAGTGAAAGACAGGTGTGTTCTCAATTCTTTCATGGCATTTTGAGTAAGGAACAAGGTCTTGTTGTAAATGTTACTGATTCCTTGGTACGACGACTCAATTGAAAATTGTTTCGTCAAGGAGCTGTCAACGACAACGTTTGAAACAAGAAGCCAACCTCCTGAAAAAAATTCATTTAGAAATCACGCAACTAAACGACAGAAAAATAATGCTCGTACCCTAAGCATTACATCCAAAATCTGAGTCGTTGTGTAGTCCTTTATGCACTAAAAACATTTTACACAATCTCATTTACGTCTTACCCCCGTCAGTTGTCATGTCACAGTAGACCTTTAAAGGCTTCCCGTTCTTCTCAGGGTCGACCCAGTACTCTCCGTCTTTTTTAAAGAAACCCGAGTCCCGGATGTCCGTACAGGAATGACCAGGCTGATTGTAGTATAAGCCTGTGATAGCTATACAAAGAAATGCAGTTATCTCCATGAAAGCTACCTAGATTTGCACGCCAGTTTCAGAACACAAGTGACTGAAAGGGTTCAGTGAAATAAAATTTTGTATAAATTTATCCTTATTCCCTGATATGATAATATGCCCGGTTTGATCGAATACGTTTCTTTTTTCATTCTTCATGAGAAAAAAAGATTTAAAGAAATGACACAAACTGTACGCAAAATTAGGATGGTCGTTGAATTTCTAGAGCTATCTGTTCTGTGAACGATCAAGACACCTTTAAAAATTTAAAATATTCGTTATGTCGGTGCCCAGAAAGTTCATATCATTCAGCTTTCATTCCCAAAATTAAGTGTGGAAAACAGCTTTCATTCTCAAAGTTAAGTTATCGTGGTGAGCTAGTGCCCTCCACCTCAAGATAGAGAGAGAGACGAGAGCGATTCTTTTTTTGTCCGAGCTGCGGGATATGAGAGTAAAAATCAGTGTAAGGATGTTGAAACTCCCACGCAGTCTGCTAAAACGCATGTCATAGCCACTGACAACTGCCCTATTCAGGATAACCCGCCGTGCTGAACTCAAACACTAGATTGTTACTTCGGGAAATTTATGAAATGACGATGTACCTGTTGGCGGTGGGATCGTCAGAGATATCTCACTCGGTCCCTTTCCCATTTTTGCACTTTTTTGAGCAATCCAAGTTGGTTTGTCCACACCTGCGTATCCCACCAAAGCAAAAGATCCTCTGTAATCTGTCAAGTCGAGGATGTCGTCAGTAGCGCCAACTCTTTTCAGAGCGTCAATCGCTGGTGATATGTGCTTTGAGCCTTCATCTTGAATGGCGATCAAAACGATTTTACTGCGGTTTGAATTGAGATAATTTCTCAGTTTCCAAAGGCAACTAAGAGTAAGTATATCATAAAACCACTCTGAAAAAAGCAGAGTGAATTTGTTAATTCGATAGTATACAATTTTCGAGGCTTCTTCATTCTCTCATGTCTTCTGTTTAAGCGTAAGCTGCCACCGAAATGCATACAGCATATTCTGTCCATTAAGATCTGCGGATCTTCGTTATCTTCTTAAGATGCCTTTGCTCAAGTGTGAGATGCAAGAACTAAATAAGTGACGAAACAACCAAAAAAACTGTGTGACTTGGTTTGATATGATAGAAAAGCGAAATATTTGTCTTGAGAGGCATATTCAAGTTTTTAAGGGATTTTATTCTGTAGTAAGGGACGAACCATTATTTTTATGGAGGGGGTATGAGAAATATTGAAAAAAAACTGTTTGCAGAGTCTGAATCGACAAAATAAATTGCTTGCAAACGTGATAGGTTAAAAAAAATGTTTGCAGAGAAGTCAGGTAAGATATTAAAAAATATTATTACTAAAACTGAAATTAAAAAAAATGAAGTAACAAATTAAAGCATTAGTATAAAAGTTAACACAATTTGGGCACTAAAAAATTTGGTTAATTTGTATTAAGCAAATAACAAATCTGAAAATAGTTGAATATTTATTGAAAAAAGTTGGAATTAATTGTGTCGTATGCCTCTTATTTGCGTCAGTAGCCGCCAAACGTTCTAAAAAATGAGTGGAGCGTATATCGACATAAAAAAAATGACTACAGTACTATTGATCACGTTCTTCGTAAAATAGTTCAATAAGGCAATGGTAATATTTAGCACAAATTAAAAGATCACTGAAAATATAATAGAAAACAAATTGTTTGCACGAACATGATGTTGGGAAAAAAATGTTTGTAGAGACGTATGTGTATAAAAAAAAATGTTTGCAGAAGAAAATTTCTCATACCCCCCTCCAGAAAAATAATAGTCCGTCCCTAATCAACTTATTTATTCAGCCCGTTATGACTTTGTAAGTGTTATGTGTTTGTTTATACAACTGATGTTTGTACAAATGCTTCGTTTTATTTTGTTTTTGTTGTTTGCCGAATACTAGTACACCTCTTATGGCGTCTCAAAATTTTACATACTTCCCAATTATGCTGTTGAGGTAGTCTCTCAGGCGATAACCAGCATCAGAACTGGCGTGAGTATCAAATACTTTCGAGTCGAGAAAGGAGCCTAAAAAATAGAAGAAGTTCTAAGAATTTCCTTTTTTCTCAATCAAGCCTAAATTCTACATGTCGGAGCGATAAGAAGCATTGCTATTCTTTCTGGAAGCGTTACTGGTCCTTCACTTAACTAAAAGAAGCTTTACAATGATTTTGTGAAATCATTTTTAAATCTGACCTTTACTGGCACAAACCTTTCTTCAAAGTTCCTGACGAGATTTTCTTATACAAAATCTTAAGATGACAGGGTTTCCAAATTCTGATTCCAAACTCTGACCGATTTTCTTAGAAAATGGTTCCTATATATGTTTCTAAGAAAAACTAGTCATGTAGACACAGGATCGGTTCGAACCATGTAATCAAGAATACAGCTGGACAGAAACGTTTCACTCTTTCTTCCATACTAACATTCCACTCTCCCCAAACAATGAGTCCTACATATGTTACCTGTTACACCGCTTAAAATGACCACATTATGGCCTCTTAGACGAGGAGAATAATCCTTTCCATTCACTTTGATGGAAGCAGTAACACCTAATGGATACCTTCCTGGATCCTCGCGACCTTCGCTACGGATGAGGAGATGCAGTACATAACGAGCTAAAAGAAAACCAGCAAATTTATTGTAATTTAAAAAATGAAAAAAAGGAGTTTTTTCTAAGAAAATTCCCCCTGCACCCAAGTTTCCCAATCCGAGTGAAAAAGATGTCAGTTTTGCAACTCCCCTCAGAAGAGATACTTGTTCGTCACCTGTCAAGTTAAGCATGTCCCTTACTTCAGACGGTTATCACAACGTAATTTTGTTATATCAACTAAGTTGAATTTGTAAATTGGCCACCGTAACGAATAAAAAAGCTGACGTTTCGAGCGTTAGCCCTTCGTCAGAGCGATGATTCATTTGCTCCTATTTTTATATTAATTAGAACTATAACGAAATTCTCGAACGTGATCGGTTTTCAACAGCACGATTTGAGGGACAGTTAACACGTCATGCCGTGTAAGTGGACAGAACGTGTCATGTACGCGCACTGTTGTCGCGCGCTTCTCCGAGTTTTATGAAAACGTATAACTGATGTCTAGTTTCTTTCTCGAATTTCATAATTTTTTTGATAAATTGGTAACAGGACTTCGTGTTGTCCAATTCTATGTGTAATCATACTCGTGATACACAAAGCAGACCCCGGCTTCAGTTGCGGTCGTCCAATTTTGTAAATAATACACTTACTTTAGTCAATTTTTCGAATATTCAACTTGAGCCCTTATTTCGCTCAATAAAAGTGGCTAACTGTCGATGGATGGATAAGAATACTATACTTTTAGCCTATCTCAAGAATCAGTTTGTGCCATCATGTAGTTTAAGGTCTGTTTAAAATTATTTTTTCACCTCCAAGTGCAGATAGAATTACCTAACTCATGTACAGCACAATCGAGGCATTATCTTTAACTAATTGGTTCTTATAGCGACCCGTAAATAAAGGATAGTCAAAATATTCTAGCCACTCACGTGTCTGGCATTGTGTCCCTTTGTATTCCGGATGACATTGACCGATTTTAGAGAGTCCATTCCACTTCCAGGAAGTATCGATGCAGGAGGCCTTGCACGGTGAATAATAAAAATAAGATTAGGAAAGTTTTTAATTACGGTATCGAGGCATGAAAGCTTGCTTCCTATTTTCAGGTATTCTGACGCTCCACATTACCCAGTTTCAGCTTGTCATAACCTGATAACTACATAACGCATGTTACTTCAAAATTTCATTCTCTTTATCAAAAAACTCTTATCCAGAAATTTGGATCATATCTCTTTTTTTAGTGCTGCAAACAGAAGTTTTCAATCTGTCAGTTTGAAAGAATTACCCCGTCCATGATGTTGAACTGGTCCTTTACGATCGTCTACTGTCAGGCGAACTAATTTCTCAATGAATAAAGGGGGTAAGTTTCGAAGAAAACTGTGGTGCTGCGTCAGCGGGGAATACTACAAGATAATTTAGTTTTTGAAGTGAGTGAACAATGTAGATTGGCCACCTAAAGAGTTTAAAGGCGAACGTTTCGCGGAGCGTTAGCCCTTCGTCATTCGCTCTGACAAGGGCTAATTAACGCTCTATTTTATCAATGGACGATCTCATAGCTTTGGAGCGATAAAATATATGAACAAAAACCAGATAACGTTTGTTTTCAATAATAAAAGAACCCCGAGAATTTATAGAGTTTTAGGATATCGAGAAATACTTTTGCCGACCTTTCTGTTTGTTCAAAATCACTGATTGAATCAGTTAATATATATATGAGACCGAAAAAAAGAACACCAACCTCAGCAGAACCGTAGTATATAGATCCTTTCTTCTTTTTAAAATCGCCTGGCTTCATTTGCCTTGTTTTGTTATTCAACTCACAAATTCGGTTTCCATTGCTGTCACTGGCCATGGGATAATAATTGATCGACATACATCCGTCAATTGCCAAGCATTTAAACGGACATTGAATTTCTTTCATGACAGCAATCGTTTCCATAACATGACCGACTAAAGCATAGTCTGAAAGGCAAAAACATAACGTTTGGTCTTGATGAACATGAGGGCACCAGTAAACGAGAGCCGAATGCATTTGTTTGGCTTACTGACCGACACGAGTCTCAAAAACTCTTCCGCAAAAGTTGTTATTTGCCAGGACAATTACATTTTTGAGGATAATGTTCACAATTGTAAGCTGACTCAGCCATACATTACATACAGCCATCGTTTTCGTTAAAAATAGTGCTTTTACGATCCCTGACTTCCACTCTACAAGGAGGTTCTTCGCTTGTTAATTATTTAACCTCTGTCCCTGTTCTTTGAAATATGTCTTCCTATGCAAGCAGGGCTTTTCTGATCAAATGAGATCTACATTTCAAAATAAACACACTCAATAATTGATGATTCATTCTTAACTTAAAGTTAATGCTTTTATTGAATTTGCTTGCCAACTCTTTGTCCTTAACAAAAGTTAAAACAAGGCAAGAGATCAATAAATTATAGATGAAAGAAATTTGTCGGCATTACTTGATACTTGGGAAAATCTTTGCATTTGAAGTAAAATTTTTCCTTTGCAAAGCTGTTCGACATCCTACTGAATGGATTTTTTTGGACTGACACAATTTGGTTTCATCATCACTAACCTATTCCTTGCAGTTCTTCAATATTATTTGAGGCCAACTACTGCGGAGAGGTTTTTGAAACTCCGTCAAATCGGTAAGTAAACAACATAGAGACGAAAAGTTTAACGCTTTAAGAATCTTTTTGATAACAAAGTTATGTCGCTAATCCAGACCATACTTTACGGGATCACGTCATAAACACAGCTGTTGTTGTGGACGAGTTTGAATGTGAGCTGAATTGTATGGAAAGTAACAGTTGCAAGTCGTGCAATGTGCATACCAGAGACGGTACTGGAAGCCGAATTTGTGAGCTGAGCAACAAAACACGGCAGATGAAGGCAGGTGATTTTCAACAAAAGAAAGGATACACATACTACGGCCACATACAGGTCAGTTTCAAACGCTCTGAATTTCAGATTCTACCCATTGTATCGCCCCTTTTCGCTTTGCTTGAGAGCAATTTTTTGTTCCGATGACATCTGTGGATTCGACTAATTTACGAGTCCAGCGCTCTAACCAACCGGCCTCACTGAAAACTTTTGCCGTGAAATAGTGGAAAACGAATGAAGCTTGTTTGTATGGTTAAAGAAGTATCATCTAAGTCTTTTGACCCTGGTCACTCTTCTTAGCCTGTGAAACAGACTATCAGAGGGAATCAAGGAACGATGTTTCCATGGCAATGCCGTGAAAACTAAGAAAGAATTTTCTGAAAGTTCTCTTAATTTCACCCAGGCCTCTTACATGGATTTTTCTCTTGTGAAGAATGGACAAAGTGAGAAAGGTCATTGCCACCCGGGATACAGAGGAACACGTTGTGAAATACGTAAGCGATAACATGCCTTGATTATTGTCTCATATACATGGATTGGCCGGAATATTTTACCCCTAAAAAACTCTCCCCTTTAAGAAACAGTTTAGTCGAAATTTACGACGCTGGTAATGCTCAAGGAGACACCCTTTACCTTTATCAATTCTCGTCATGATATCGACAAAGGTCACGTGAATTTGCAATAGCCCGCGCCTCGTATCCTTCATTTCAGTGCATTTTGTTTAAAGGTGTGAAAAATAAATGCATGAAAAATGGGAGAAAGAAACAATGAACGAATGAGATTCAGGCAAAAAAGAAAAGAACAAGAATAGACAATGCAGAAAGAGAAAGAAAGAAGATAATTTTAAGATGAAATTTTAACACTCGTATTCGTTGGTATACGATAAAGAAGAAGGATATTTTTTTCTGCAACCTCAAAATATGCTTTATTGTCCTTTGTGGCTATAATACCAAGATAGCATTTCCATCTTGTTAAGTAGTTTAAGGACGAGATTGTGATAGAGCTGCAATCTTAACACACGTTCTGTTTTCCTTAATAGCTAATTAATTTGCGTTCCCAACCTGCAAATTCCCGTAAGGACATCCGGGACTCAGAAGACGCAAGATGAGACGGGGGAGTACTGGATCGACCCCGAGAAGACCGGAGACCCTTTAAAAATCTTTTTTGACCTGACAACTTCCGGGGGCAAGATATTGAACCATTGTGAGATAGCTGATATTTCAGGTCATTCAGAATAAAAATAAAGGAAAAATTGTCGTGGAAAGATATGATACCATGCTGGCTTTAATGCTCTTAAAATACGATTACATCCACATTAGAGTTTTCCTACTGACTTTGCCCCAGTGCAGTGGCAACAGGCTTACATTTTGTTTCAATCCTGTTTTTGCACAGACATGTAGGTACTTATGAGCCGTACTTATTCTTTAAAGAATATTTTACTGTTAGTCACAAAATGAATAGGGCTTCTTGTTACTGATTTGCCATGGTTTAACAACTTTACCACACAAATGTACACTGACTTTGTGTCTCATGCTTCTAGTAATGCGTTTCCTTATGCTATAAATCGCACGACAGATCTTGCGTTGCATGTGTTCATACCTTGCTACGTTTGACTGACAGCGATGCGCGTTGCTAAAGGTTACGTGCGCCAGGGAAGATTGATTTGTGGGAGCTTGTGCGCGTGTTGCGAAATAGTTTTTCGATGAAGACAAGTGTAACTTAATCAGCATGTGGTGTATTGTTGTCAACTGACAGACTTAATGCATATTGGGTACACCTTTCCGAGCACGGGAGATGTAAAGTGGTGATAAAATTTTGAATATTTATTTCAGGAGGCTGGCTTCTGGTGTCAAATGTTGTTATTGACAACCCTTTCCCCTTGCCATAGTCGTTAGTATGAGTCTTCATACCGCGGAATCAGAAACTACCACAACAACAAAATGACTCTGAAGCAAAGTTCAATGAAGGTACTAAGAACACACTTATTTTTCACTCAAATGAGATTTCACTGCAGTAAGCGACTGTCACGTTCCTTTCACGTGGTTACGGTTGCTATCAGCTCTGGTGAAGCTGTAGTCCAGTCCTTCAGCGGTCAGGTTAATATCGATCCCCCACCTCCCTGTGGCTCTTTTGTGAAAATGAAAGATGACAACTCCAAATTAGCAAGGATTTGTGACCGGTGGAAAGACGATTAGTGGGGACATTCACTATACAACCACGCTGCTTATGTAGTTGCCAGATTTCACTGGATGTTATCTCCATCAAGATTAGAATGTGATGACCACTTTGGAAATGTGTCAACAAGTGATTTCTGGAAAGTTTTTGTTCGTTAGCACATAGTGACTACTGTACACATTGACTCGGCCTAGTTGTAAAGATCTACACGCAACGTAATCTTCGCAATTAGTTTTTAGTGATTACACAAAGTCGTCAAATATCACAGTCGCTATAGTTTGAGGCGAGAATACTTAGCAAGTTGAGGAAGATAACGTTCCTGGACAAATACTTTCGATTTCAATCATTTAATCTGCTAACTTCCCGTTCTTCAAAACATGTTCTACTCCAGAACCAAGGAAACTAACACTGTGTTTGAAGTAAGGGAGGAGAGGCGAATACCCACACAACCAGGTAAAAACAAATGAAGCATGCTTTACCTTTAAGACTTTACCACTCATTGGATATCAAGATTTTCGCCGTCTTGCTATAGTTATTTTACCTTCAGTTTGAAGGAGAACACTAAATATCAGTTAAGTAAGATAGGAAGACACAAAATCGAAGAGGCAGTAACACGAAGTCCGAGAAACAGTATGAATTACTAAGAAGATTAATACGGATTTTAAATAATCCTATTTTTGAAGTCGGGATTAATTTGCCAAGATACCACACAGGTCTTGCTTAAGCTTCCTTGGGTTGATTATAATGATTGCCAGCCATGTAGTAGGGACAAATAAAACCAGCACATTTTAAGTTTGACACTCAGTAGTGATGTATTTATTAAATGTTTATGCAATGTCATGGGCACGACTCTTAGATGGAATGACTTCTGCCATTTGTTACCCCGACACTAAGAAAATTAATGTTTATTATTTGAACAATCATTCTCTCTGTGCTCTTAAGTAAACACGAGCTTTACCCAATGAGAAAATTGCGACAGTGCACAGGTCAAGAAAGAACACAGGTCAAGAAAGAACACAGGTCAAGAAAGAAATTAGTGACGGACAACCCTCTCTCCCTTCCATATGCTGTTAAGTACTTGTAAGCGATCAAATTTCTCTACGATGTTTCATCGGTGCACTCACGCAAGTTAAAAGAAAATTCTCGAGTGAGGCACTAGTCTTTTAGAATCAGTTAGTGCCAATCACTTATTCAAGTGATAACAAAAAAGTCCTACGATACGGCTAACAGCACGTGTGCACTCATGACGCACAGACCTTGCTGCGTTGGATCCTTACGTCATGACCGCGAGCCCAATTTTTTCCATTCCAGCCCTTCTACCCCGTCGATAGTTAAATATAATTTTCTGAATGATAAAAAGCAATCCAGTCCCAGAAAACCATTTACCAGCGAAGGGCACCAAGGAAATAGTTATATGTGACCGAAAAATGGAAAAGAATTAAGAAACGAATAAAAAAAAATCCTTGTAAAATGAAAACGATTGATGGCTAAGGTACAGGTGAAGCGAAACTCAAAACTGCGTTGAGCGATGTTCTTGTCTTAACTAACTTGACTTATAAACTTTATACATTTGAAAATCTAAGTAGGGGAGCCCTGCGATTTGAAACCATATGGTCAAAACAAGTTCCTGAACCCTAAATTACTCACCACGCCATTATATTGAAGATGAAAGGAATTCCCAGAGAAGTTTCCGTATAACTTGAATTATTTAGGGATTTTGTCAAAACGGTGAAAAAAGTTATACTGTGATCGAAATGTTCATCTATCTACTGGTAGGAGGTAACACATTGAATGTTGGTTGTTTACATAAAGCAACAGAATAATTAAACTTTGGAATACCGGGAGAAAAATCGATATTGAGATATTTGAACTAGAAATTATTAGAATGCAAACCTTGTATCACTACTAGGGATGCGGGTTATCTGAACAATGCAAAATAAAGGAATAAAGTTATGAATTATGAATCAAGACTACTTTTATGACCAGATGCCTCGACTTACTTTCAGTTCATGATTTATAATTGTAGTTGGGTGAACTGTTTCACACGTATACTTCGAAAACTTGAAAACAATAATGGCACCTGTCAGTTTTCAAAGCAAACTTCCCCACATGATGGCCTTTCTGAGCTTAAGGACGTCCGTCTGGATGAACTTAATATCACTGATGGATTTTTATTTGGTAGTATCGAGTGAGGACGTATGTGGAAGAGTTTTTGAAACTCTAGACGGTAAGTATGAATCCCTTAAGTGGTCAATCTTTAATTGGTTCTGACTAACAGCACAGGTTTTCCTCCTCCAGACCATGCATTACACGGGCATGTCTTGAGCAGGACTGTTGTTGTGGACGAGTTTGAATGTCTGCTAAGATGCAAGACAAAGACCTTTTGTGCGTCGAGTAATGTTCATCCCAGTGATAGCGAAGGAAACCGAATTTGTGAACTGAACCGTAACACAAAGTTTACGAACCCTGCTGATTTGAAATCAAAGAGAGGATCTACCTACTATGGCTCTGTTCAGGTCAGTTTCGATGGTTTCAGGTGTCAGATACATTACGAAAAAACAAAGCATGCAAATTCGAGAGGGCTAGAGTCTTAAAAAGTTCTCTTGCGATCCTCTTTCTTATTTGCTGTGTTAAATCCTTGTTATTTCCATGCTCAAAACTTTCTTTACAAAGAACTGAGTCACGGTCTTTGCCATCGTTGGCTATATGTTAAGCAAGCTTTCTTCCCAACTGAAAACAACAATCTTTCCTTCTTTTAACCTTCAAATAATGAGTCCTAAAGCCCATTCCTGTTGCTTTGTTATGTCTACGCATACAACCAATATTTTTTAATTAAGCAGGGTAAAAAGACCCAATGGATCTTAATCTTCCGATCACGACCAGGAAATTACCTCTAAGGCCCTTAGAAAGATCAAACTTCTTTCCCAAGAGGTAGTCAGAGATATGATTGACAACAGCGTAACGGAAAATTGATCGTAACATCAAGCATTCTGTTTCCATGACGATCAAATTAAACTAGAGATGAGTTCTTAAGCATTTCTCATTTACTCTTACCCAGGCCCCATGTATGGATGATTCCCATGGGGTAACAGGGAAAATGACGAGCGTCTACTGTCATCCGGGATATAAAGGAACTCATTGTCAAACAAGTAAGTAATAGAATGCCTATATGTTTGCTTTTTAGGATCAGTCACTAATTCTTCCAAACACTTGCCTCGTTTATCGGGAAATATTTCTTGAAATTAGGAACGTGGAAAAATACTCAAGCTTACATGTAACAAATTTTAAAAGTGGCAAATTTCTTTAACTTAGACCAAGGAATCGGATAAAGTGATTGTTACTTGCTAGACGTAGATATATTGGTTGGTCGATATAGCTGTGCTTTTCAGTAGAAAGCCGGGTTCGATTTTTCTTGAAGTGTGGACTTCAACTCTCACCCAAATATATCTAAAAGGAACTATTGATAGGAGCTGAAAATTGGGCGAACTTACCGAAATGAATTGGACAAGTAGTTGAACTACAAACGAACACCGATCATTTTTAGACGCATAAAAAAGTCATAAGACGTATAAAAATTGTAGTATTAATTTTCTTAATGCTTGTCTTTTTTTCTTTTCATTGTTGTGGTTTTGTTTCCATATCTTTGTGAGGTTTTAGAATATGAAAACAGTATAATTGTTCATTTAGGTGGTAAATTAAAGAAAATTTATGGGTGTATTCATAACGCTGGGTCAACTGGTTTGAATTGCCGTAATGTTTGAGACTTTACATCAATCCTTGCGTAATGTCGTTGTTTTCTATCTGTGTGTTCTTTCCTTTTTAACTTAAAATATTTTGTTCCTAAATCGCACTAAAAAACTGATACCTCACTTTTGCAAAATATGAAGAGCCTGTAGCTCGCATAAGCCTCCTGGTTTCCACACGGGAAGTTCCTCGTATATGTAACTCCTTTTATTTCTACTGATCGATGTATCATAAATTACAAAATCGTTTATGTACTCAGAATTTACTAGCTGGGTTGAACAGGCCGAGGTCTGGGCAGAATATTGACATGAGCCTCAAATAAAAAAAAGAAAATAATGATAAATCAAAACACGTTACGTTTTCTCTTTTAGTGTTGGAAGGTCGGTATTCCAACCCCGCAAAGTCTTGTAAGGACATCCGGGACTCAGGAGATTCCCCTGAGGACGGGGAGTACTGGATCGACCCTGAGAAGACTGGAAACCCTTTGAAAGTCTTTTGTGACATGACAACTGACGGAGGTAAAAATTTTGATGAAGAGTAAAGAGCTTGTATATAGTTGGGCTTCTCAGGGAATGTAGCGAGTGTTTTTTTGCAGGTCTGTGGCTACAGTTCAGAGATATTTCTTTAGGTGCTATAAGTTCAAAGTAGTTATCATTTTTGTGATTGTTGAATGTGAGGAAATTATCGCTCACAGCACACGTGCCTTAAATACATAGTTTACGTACAGGCTTTGCCAAAATGTGTCAGAATATTCCATTCCGATATTTTTCTACTCAGGGCAATCCCAGTACCCCTATGTAATATTTTCCACATTCGCTCTCAGTTCAGAGTTTTTGACCAAAGACCAGAGTTAACGAGAATTGTTGGAGCTATTTTTTAATTTGGTTTTCAGGGGGTTGGCTTCTTGTGTCCAACGTTGTACTTAACAGGCCATCCGCCTTCCAAGTGAAGCTGGTATCTTCATACCATGGGATCAGCAGCTGCCTCAACAACATAACGTTCCTGAAAAAAATAGCAGTGCAGGAACTGATGACACTTATACCTTTCACTCAGCTGAGATTTCACTGCAGCAAACGACAGGGACGTACGTTCCACGTGACCACGGCTGCCAACAGTTCAGGTAAAGCTGTGGTCCAGTACCTCAGCGGTCAGACGGATGAGAAGCCTGACTCCTGTGGCTCTTTCGTGAGAATGGAAGATGACAACTCCAAATTAGCAAAAACGTGCGACCGATGGAGAGGCGGCAAACGAGGTAAGCCTCCACTTGGTAAATGGGGAGAAGCTTCGTTATATGATCACACTGCCTTTACGGGGCGCTCAAGTCACTGGTTGTTAGAAACGGGAAGATTTGAATGTGATGACTATATTAGTGATGGAAAGTTTGTTCCATTGTCGTCAGGCGATTTTTGGAAGGTCTTTGTGCGCTAGCCTCTCACTTTAGTAGACACCGTGATGAGAGAACCTTTTAAATCCAGGAAAAGTTTCGTAATTTGTAAAGTGTTTTTACGATTTTCAAATCTCACTTAACAAGAAAATTGCTTCATCTAATGCTGTGTAGTGCAGCAATTGAAATTGTTCTCTTTGCTTGAGTGTAGAATACTCGGACTTTGCGAAGGCCTTGTAAGCATGACTTTTCGAAAGCACGAGAAGTGGCTAATGATAAAGGTTCTCTGTTTTCAAGAGAAGGAGTTTTAAACCTGTTAACAGGGAATTCATTATATTTTAACATGGGGTTGAACAAGAAGTTCCCGATTTAGTGGGAGATCCTTCTAGAAAGAAGACTTTTGTTTTGACTCCTTCTCCGTTGTCTTCAATTAGCAAATAAAACGTTTCTTTGACTAATTTTTTTCGCCCTTTTGTATTTTCTGAATTAACTTGATCGGTAATATAGTTCTTAAAGAAGAAGTGTGAACACAAGTGTACTGTTTACAGAATAACTTGACAGCACTGTTTTGACAGCAAAGTTGGTAACCGAATGCTGGTCACAATGTAATTTCTTTTTGTTGTTGAACATAGCATTAATTGTCTTAAATTAATTCTTAACGAACAGATTGTAAACAAAACATCCTTGCTGATGCTAAGCTTGAGATTTTTTTTTCATTTCAATCGCATGTTGTAAATAATTAAACAGCATTGTCCTGAGTTACTTTAGTGCAGCTTTGAGTTGGAGTAATAGAACATAATCACAAACTATTCGTAGATGACACATGATCGCTGCCTTGAAAATTACTGACTTTGTTTGTGTTTTTTATGTTTAGCCAGAGTTTTGGAATAGTTAGTAGATGTAATCTGTTCTTCTAACTTGAATAGAATTGATAAAGAGATATTTTTGTTTTGTTACGTGCAAATTCACCGCAGGTATCATTTAATTCTTTGAAGTACCTTGGTAATATATTTTTTTTGTTACTCACTTTCCTGCCACGCATTGCTTTGAGTTACTTTTAGTTGGGATATTTGTCTTTTATTTTTTTCGTTGCCGTTGGTAGTTCAATTTCTTGGGGCCAAATGATACATAATTAAGTCTTAAATTGTATTGATGCATCTAATAAAAAAAATGAGTGTGTTGTTGATATCTCCGCAATGAATGCGTTGTTCTTTGTTAACAGATATCAGTGGGGGTCGGCTTCTTGGCTTTCATTTGAAGTCCACGTTAATAGTTCTTTTCATTCCATGGAGGGATTGAATACGTATAGTAATACCAGAAAGTTCTTTTCAGTTGAACCAACACTAACCTTACCTAACGAAAAATATAATTTGCATGTGTGTTACATACTGCGGTAAAACAGCCTTGATACAGGAATGTAGTTTGGATTGCTATTATCGATAAGTAACACGCTAAACTTGCTAGTCTGCACGGTGTAGACGTCTTATTGGGGCGAGCTAATATTGCGAAGCGCGCTATCTTTCATTCAGAACCGACCATGTCTGACTTTCTTATTTTTTCATTGTCGTTAACTCCCTTGGTGCAAATTTCTTTCTCTCCCCAGCCCTCCGCTTCTATGGGAGTCAAAGATGACGGCCATATTTTTCACTGAGAAAATATTGAGTACTTACTAGCCAAAATTACGGCTGCTCTGCAGGCTATAAACTTGCTTGATTAAACCTTCATAATTCTGAGTTAACTCCAGGAAACAAAGAGAATTCCTGCGGGATGTGATCTACTTCACGGCAATAATTAAATCAATGAGAATCATTTTTGATCCGTCTTGTGAGGCAGACCACGATGACCTTTTAATGGATGACCCAGTTTATTTTTTCGGTTATCAGCTTGTTCTTGTTCGTTTTGTTTCGTTGTACTAGCCAACGAATTTTTAATTTGCAGCTTTACGCTGTTTCCATTACGAGCGGGAACTTCGTTAAAATATAAGGATTTCCTAGTTTTTAGAACTCACGTTTAATTTGGTAATTACATTTGAATGCGAGTCAGGAAAACTGTCTTGTTCGTGAAGTCTCGACCTTATGTATAAGCCGACGTTTCAAGCGTTAGCCCTTCGGCAGAGGGGCTAACGAAACGTCAGCTTTTATAATCGTAACGGTGGCCAATTTACCACATCAACTTAGTTGATATATTGAAATTATTTCGTTACCCCCACCGACCCAGCCCCAAACTGTTTCTTTAGAAACTATCAGCCTTTATTCATCTGATGCATAAGCCTCGAATTCGTGTCCATGCCTCTGGCCCATTTGCTTTCAGTGCAGTTCTCATGTCTTGACTTGCCTCTACACTTTTCTAATGGGTATTCTCCTGGTTTACAAAGTAGAAGTTCACTGCAATAGTGTATTGAAGGAGAGAATGTCATGCATATGTCAATCTCTAAAGGCCAAGTACAATCGTCCGGTGGCCTGTAGTAGGCTACCGTTTGAGTAGACTTGTGTAGCCATCGCACTGTTTCCTCTTTTTAGGAGGCTGGGTGCTGGTCTCCAACATTGTAATGGACAGCATATCATCCCCCACGCGCCTCTCAGTTGAGGTATAACGCCGAGGAATCAGTCACACCGACAATAAAAACACTGTGCTCACGATAAGCGCTACGAGTGAGCTGAGAAAACTTATGCCTTTCACTCAACTGAGATTTCAGTGCAGCAAGCAACAATGAAGTAATTTCACTTTTAACTTATCACAACCGCTAAAAGTTCTGGGGAAGCTGTCATCCAATACAGATATGAACCCCTTCGTCTGTGGTTCGTTTGTTACAATGAAAGACGACAACCCTTGATTATCAAGAATTTGTAATGAGTGGGGAGAAGAGAATATTGTAACTAATGGGAAATGGGGGTTTAATTAAGAAAAAAGATGAAAACAGAATGTGCAATTACCCTGCACATAAATTCAAAGATTACCATTGGATGACAAGTGAAGATTGCTGGATGTTACTTTGTGATGATAAAACACCGAAACTTTATCCAATCAACTCTGGGGATTTTTAGCGGGTGTTCGTGCGTTGAAGTCAATCATTGCATAACTTTACACTTCATCTATAAGAGGAGAGTCCAAAATCCTTCTTTTTATGTTTAATTATTATATGGCTGTGTCTGACAAGGACTGGGAACTACCGAATTCATGAATTTGATTGGCTGAAATCAATATTGAAAGCGGTCTAAACTTTCCCATCTAGACCGGCATTTAGACCGGTCTAGAAAAAAAAGGTACAAAGAATATAAAAAAATTGGCATATAAGACACAGCCATATAATAAACATCTTATTAACCGAGCTAGGTCGGTCTGTTTGGGAGAATCTTGATCTCGGTCAAGATTCTCGCATACAGACCTCCCGCTCGGTTAATAATAGCTAATTTGGATATATCAACAAAGTTGAAATGGTACATTGGCCATCGTAACGATTACAATAGCTGACGTTTCGAGCGTTAGCCCTTCGTCGGAGCGAATAGAGGAATTGTGGGTTGTGCGTGCAGAAGACTAGGTGACCGATTCCGAGAACACCTTCGAGAAGTGGAAAAGAATGACAAGGACACATCGAAACCAGTCGCTAGACATTTTAATTTACCTAATCATTCTAAGCAACATATGGCAATCTGCGGTCTTTCCTTACACTTAGGTGGCACGGAAAGCCGTAAAACTCTTGAACAAAAGCTCATCTTTCAAACCGGCAGTCTAAATCCCACAGGGATCAACGAACGCTTTTCATTCCACTAATTTATCCTTGTTTTTCTCCTTGCCATGTTCCCACCAATAGCGTAGCTCCATTTTCTGCCTTTAAAAGCACACACAACCCACAATTCCTCTATTCGCTCCGACGAAGGGCTAACGCTCGAAACGTCAGCTTTTGTAATCGTTACGGTAGCCAATGTACCATTTCAACTTTATTGATATATCCAAATTATTTCGTTACTCCCACCGACACAGCCCAAACAGTTTCTTTCGAAACTATCAGCCTATATTAATAAGAACTAAGTATTCAATCTCGTCAACTCATCGTAAAATAATGAAAATTTAAATATCAGCAACATTTGCGTCAATCTGTAAAAAGTAAGATTTTAAATTGTCAGCAGATTAGCAACCCAGGACGCAAAACTAGGCCTTTATAGATTATGCTAGTAAAAGTAGCATATCATGCTAGTAAGATTGCTTTTTTTGGGGAAAAATTATGCTAAAATTATGTTCTTTTTTCCAAATTATGTCCCTTTTTCTAAAATTATGCTCTTTGAAAAAATTGCAAATAAGTCCAAAAAATACATTTTTTTAATTAGAAGCCGTTGGTCTACAAGAAAGAAACGCAACAAATCCATAATGAAATTCAAATAAACATGTGGTTCATGTTAACCCGGGCTCAGACCGTTTCAGACGCCGCTCAGTGATTCACAGTGAACTACAAATGCTACTACTTGAACTAAACCTTAAAACATCGAATAACGTCACAAGTGCTTGGGAGAAGAGACATCCTCGAAGACCCAGGGGCTGAGTCGATTTCAAGTTAGGGCATGAAGAGCCCCTGGGGACATTGTCTTACAAGATTAGTTCCAAACGGTCGCAGTCGTTCTGCCATCTGATTGGTGCCAGAAAATCTTTGTGTTTTTCTGCCCAATCAGAGTGAAGTGTACTTTAGAAACCTTTCGTGTGTTTTAACACAGACATATATCCTAGTAGCTCAGTTGCGCGCTACGATTGTTTGGACCGTGCGACGGAGATTTGCTTGAGGTGAAAAGTTTCAGTCTCAGCACACAATGTAAGAGAGATCGATCAAATTGTCCGCGAAAATTTTACCGGAAATTATTCTGAATACTTTCGCAGGTATCACGAGAGAACGTGTTTTAAAGTTTGTGAGGTTTGTATACAACACGATGGTTGAAGTCATTGATATGTCGCTTTAAACGTTAAACGACATTTATAAGCTTAAATCTTTCTAGATTTTTTGCGTAATTTGCTGTGACTGAAACTTTGCCAATCCCGTGAAGTTATTTCGCCGCACGGGCCACGCAAGTAGGTCGAGCAACTGGCGCTTTCGCCTACGTAGCTTTCTGCTTTCTTTGCGCGCCAAAATCTGATCTTCGCTTTGTAGTAAAGTCGTTCACAATAGGGCCAAGGTTGCAGAGAACGTTAAGTTCGTGGAAGACCTCCAGCAAGCGCTAAGAGAAAGCTTAGCTGTGTTTCCGGTTAGCTAATTAAAATCTGAACAAAAACTTATGAACGAGAACATTGTGAGGAGAGATGTTTTCGGACAGTTACCGAAGTGGTTTGGAAAGAGTTTAATCTTTCAACTGCTGCCTACAGTGTTGAAATTCTTGAGCTGGGAAGGCCACGGATTCTCTTCTAGTCCCTTGGTCATTGTCATTTCACCTCTTCTATCGATTGTTGAAGACCAAGTTGAATACCTTAGATCATTGGGAATCGATCCGATGCTGCTTTCAATGGGAAAAACAAAACCAAAGACCAAGAAATATTGGATGGAAAGGGCGGGTTTGCTTTATTGCAAATGTCAGCTTAGTAGTACAGGGTCATCTACCTACATCTAATAAACAAAAGTTTCCACCCTTAGCTTCTCTTTTTTTTCAAGCGAAGATTAGATTAGATTTTGGCACGCACAGAAAGATACGCAAGTACCAGTTGCTCGACATACCTGCGTGGCCCGTGCGACGAAATAACTTCACGGGATTGGCAAAGTTTCAGTCACAGCAAATTATGCAAAAAATCTAGAAAGATTTAAGTTTAAATCTCGTTTAACGTTTAAAGCGACATATCAATGACTGCAACCATCGTGTTGTATACAAACCTCGCAAACTTGAAAACACGTTCTCTAGTGATACCTGTGAAACTATTCAGTATAATTTCTGGTAAAAATTTTCGCGGACAATCTGATCGATTTCTCTTACATTGTTTGCTGAGACTGAAACTTTTCACCTCAAGCAAATCTCCGTCGCACGGTCGAAACAAACATAGCGAGCAACTGAGCTACCAGGATATATGTCAGTGTTAAAACACACGAAAGGTTTCTAAAGTACACTTTACTCTGATAGGGCAGAAAAACGCCAAGATTTTCTGGCACCAATCAGATGGCAGAACGACTGCGACCGTTTGGAACTAATCTTGTAAGACAATGTCCCCAGGGGCTCTTCACGCCCTGACTTGAAATCGACTCAGCCCCTGAGTCTCCGAGGATGGAGAAGAGATGAACAATGATCAAATTGTAGCATCAAAAATGATCCGATAATTATCAAAATATGCGATATGCTTGCATTTCTACTTGGCAGAAATTATGCCAGTTTGCTCAAATTATGCCAAAAATTATGCTAGCATAATCTATAAAGGCCTACGCAAAACCAGTAAGAAAATAATTTAGTGGTGTAAATCTCTGATGAAACTCTAGGAAAACAAGAGTCTAATTGCCAGTGGTTTTATTAGCCCATTCATACTTCTCATTGCATTTCGAAGTATAAAACGGACGGAAAAAGCGCATTTATTTTTCCTAATAAATTTTTTGAATAAGCCCGGCTAGCTGTATTGTAAATAAAATGGCAGATCGAAATCGTTCACCCTTTCCCTGGAGAGTATTCCGCCCACTGCTAAAATAAAGACCACAGTCATTTGAAACAAATACTCGGACATAATCGCCGCCGCTACAGTCTTGGCTTCTGAAGTATCAGTAAAGGGGAAAAATTGTGAGGTGCAACGACCCCAAACCCTCTCTCGATAAATTGATGACATGTTTACTTTTTTCATTTTTATTGGGATTCAAGAAATTTATTCTGTCTCTCCTTCGCAATCGTTATCAGTCTCTCCCTTCTGTATACTGTCTTCTTCGCCTTCCCCATCGAGCTTTCCTTCCCCTACGTCATCCTCCGCGAAGTCCTCATCTAATTTTTCTTCCAGAATGCAGTCTCCTTTATCAACTCCCTTCGTGGATCTTATACATCTTCGTAAGAACTTGGAAATAAATTTGATAAACCTGCAATGAAATTGAAGAAGAGAATAAAAAATATGGAGGCATTTGTGACTGGCGTGCGTTTTGGTTTATTTCTAGACCTATGTTTTCATAAAAGAGGTCCCTGGTTGTAATAAGAAGATTAATTACACTTGAAGAAGATTGATTACAGAAAATCGGAAATAATTTACCTGCCATCTAGGTTGTATTTTCCAACTAAGAACATCCACAGCGGAGTTAACACAGACAGTGCTGCTGTCTTCAAAAGAGATCGCCCCGCGCCAGTGTCGAAGTAATCACTTTCCACGTGATATTCCTCAATGACCGTCTTAAATGATTGTGTTTTACACCAAGAATCCTCTTAAGATTAAAAAATAAATCACCAAAAGGTCACTGAGACCAATCGAGGGATTATCTTTTTACTAACAAAATCTTGTGAGTGTGAAATATGCAAACCAAAATTACTCCTATTGCTGCCAAAGCTTATCTGGATTTTTTGACATGAGATTACCATGAGCAGTATTGCTACTTCTACAGGTCGGAAAGGATGTTTCTATCCTCATCACAATCGTAGGAACAGTTCTCCGTTCCCCTTCCCCTTTTATAACATAACCAAAGTAAAGCGCGCGCTCTGATTGGTCGATTTAGCGTCCCTCATTTGCACATGGGTGTACGCTGCTGACGTGAGCAAATGCAAAGACTATCTTTCCGCGCGCGCTTGTTTTTTATGGTCACGTAAGATTTGTTAAATAAAGGGGAACTCTTTAGCTACAATGTATCAATGTTATGTTATAAAACAAATGGTAAACACCACAGCGTACGCTATTGAGTTATGGATGCACTTGGGAGGTTTGCTAAGCACTCAAGAAGCTAGAGTCGCTCTCGGCTATCGCCTCGAGTGACTCTTTTGCTTCTTTCGTGCTTAGCAACCTCCCGCGTGCATCCATAACTCAATAGTGTACGCTGTGGTGTTTACCATTTGTTAATTGTCGATGTTGGTCACGGAAAAATTATACCACTCGCAAAAAATTCAACAAGATGATGATCCAAAAAGATTTGCCTACGGTAACTATCCATCGCAATCCTAAACGTCCCTTTTGCTTTTTATTTGTTCATGTATTTCTGCTTAAAAAGAAGCACTGTAAAAGAAACAAATAAGCTACCCTGGCGTGGCTCAAACTAAAGACTTTTTAACTGTCCTGCTTATTTCAGCCCAGGAGTCTTGCTCAATACTTCTGTAAGTGCAAGATACAAACTTTCAAAAGGTGATTCCCTGCCGAAACATTGATTTACCAACCTCCTCAGCTACCTGTTAATAGCGCACTCCGGCTTACCTACTGGACATCCGGTGATGGTTAACGTGTTCACACAACTAGCATTCAAATTTCTTGTTCTTCCACAGAGGAACTGGAGAAAACGAGCCGCCACAGGAGATTTCAATTTGCACACAAAAATCGATTCTTCGTCCTTCCAGTGATATGACTAAAACGTGGATAACATGAGTTTTAATTTCTCATACACGACGCCTTTTGACAGTGCTTATCTTAGCGCCATGCAGAAACCCTGTTACATGTCAACCTTGTAACAATGTAATACAACAGGGAGTACTCTGTAACTCGCTTGTGCTCATGGAGAGGCATCGGTGCGCGGTGGGGTCTGGGACTCGATTTCTCATGGGGAGCTCAGATTCTCCTTTGTATCATGCTCATGACGATTAAATGAAATATTCAAAAACCTATTTATTTTGCGATTTAAAAAACAAAGAGCAACCCACCTCAATATCAAAGCCTTCACGAAAGCTTGACAGCAGTGCGGGGTTGTTGTCGCTCAGTAACAAAGCATGTTGTTGTGTTGTTGCAACGAATTGATAACTGGAGATCAGGTTACACGATGGAAAAACAAACAGTGGATGTTCGCTGTAGACAGGAGTAATCTCTCCTTCATTACACTTCATTTTAGACTGTCTGAACTGCTCCCATTCAATATTGCACCACTTTTTATCTAAAAGGGAAAAAGAAAACTAATTTTATCGAGCAGTTTTCATTTGAGAGTTGGAAGCAATCCTACATTGATCTGATTCTACTTTTCTTCCCTGTGCCGTTGGCCCAGAAAAATCGCGCCATTTTCTAAGTCAAGAGATTCCAAAGTAAAATCAATTTTGACTTGGTCCGTCAAGTTTTCTTTTTTTCTTGACTACTTTGTGTTATTTTCTCGGTTCTGATTGGATGTTTTTATTGCTTTAGTTATGGCCTAGACATGCACTCCATCGAACTGTGCTTTGAAACAGGAATAACACGGTGATGATGGTCTTGCTCCAAACTGGGTCACAAATTATTCTGTTGAGAGTCAGTCGGGTAGTCTAACACTAGTCATGCGCAAGTGAACTTTCCGTTCTCATACCAGACTTCCCATCAAGGAACAAAAAAAAAACTGATATAATCTTCAAAGCAAGCTAACTTACCTAATCTGCAGCCGTTGATCTGCAGATTTTTTATCGAGCGGGAC
Organism: Stylophora pistillata; assembly: GCF_964205215.1. Lineage (NCBI taxonomy): Eukaryota > Metazoa > Cnidaria > Anthozoa > Scleractinia > Pocilloporidae > Stylophora > Stylophora pistillata. The sequence continues at coordinate 6,175,063 of NC_142528.1, read as the reverse complement.
TTGTCAGCTCGGTCGGGCACAATTTGGACATATCGAGCAGTGATTGGCTCATTTAAAGTAATGTTGTAAAACCATTCATTCCCGGCCTGATCCACCTGAAAATTGTATCGAGATTTTGGGACTTCTAGGGTCAGAAACTTTAAACTCAAAATATTTCATTTTGCCAAAAAACCTTAAGCCAGACAAGAGATTGTCTCGCCGTGGGGGGCTTTGGTGAAATATCTGGCGTGAGTTTGTAGACCAATCATAAAGCCTTGTGAAGTAAAACCAAGGCAATCTCAGACTTCTTCTATACTGACTTACTATATAAACTGGGCAGTCTTTTGGGTTTCCTCATTACTGATGTTTTCTCGTCCTTTAAAATGCACATTGACCGATGCTTTACAGTTATGATGGCGTTCATCTTTTAAACACTTTCGTCTCACGCCATCCATATTCAACACCATTTGTGATAAGGAGTAGAATTAGACACATACCTTAGCTTCAGTATGTCCGTCATATTCTGTTAGAACCATGGAACTTGAGTGGCTTGCCAGCAGTTTGTGACGCATCCTTCCATTAGACTGAAACTGGTAGCTGGTGATCAAACTACAAGCTGGCAGCTTCTTGACGTGCTCCTCTTTCAGCATTGAGCTGTGCATGTCATTGCACAAAATGCTATCAACTGTGAAACTTCCAGGATTGCATTCAGACTGGACTATAGAAACGAAAATTTGACGAGTATAATTAAAACAAAATCATAAAGTTGACCACATTCTGAACACTCCGTTTTAAATACAAGCCAAATTCCAAATTTTCACCCGCTTACGTAAAGAGCAGCCGCTGACTGCTAATTTATGTAGGCACATTGAATCCTCGGCTGGATCAGCGGTAAACTGTATGAAACGAGCGGCGACTGGTTCAGGAAAGAAATAGTAATGGAGCAAATCATCTCCGGAACTACTTTGAAAGTAACTTGTCTGAAACGAAAAGACGTAAACGACTCAGAAAATTGTAAAGTGTGGCCCCTGACAGCGGACAGCACAGTTTATCAGTCCTTCCTTTGAATCTGACAAATAATTCTCCACACAAACCGCCATACATTTTTTGTAACTTAGCCAAGAGAAACGCTTCAGGATAAAAACCCTCGCACTTGTAATATGTTGCCAAGACGCCATGCTGCTAGCATAAATAATAATCTTATATGATAAATGAGCACATCACGCTAAAAATAGTGCACGCAGGCACAACTCGTGAAAATACTCAGCGGCACTACGTACCAAAACGTGTAATAGGATGTAAGTATTATTGCATTGTACCAAAATACCTTCATAAAGTTGACATCACCGACGTATTCCTCTAACGAACTAGACTCGTTTACCCGTATGTGAAGTTTGTGAGGTCTGTCTGCGTCGCTTACAAAACTATAACTTGTGATCACGCTACATGGGGATAGTTCTTTGATAGGATGCTCGTAATGTTCGTTAATTTCTTCATCGTTTCCTTCTTGCTTTCCACATGGTATGTCTGCTCGGAAACAAAATAATGCAGACTATTTTTCAGTTTTTTTTTTAAATGTAACTTCGCAAGGTAAGGGGGCTGACTTAAATTACGATTTGTTTTGCATTAGGTGTGCCTGCCTGTTCACTCTAGAAGGTGAGAATTTGAGATGCAGACAGTAGTGTCTCGGAAACGTTCTTCTCAAGGTTTTATGGAGTAGTGATATTATAAATACATACATTCTTACTTGTGTCTTTCTGTTATTTTTGCACTGTAAGCTCAATAGAGTTGGGCAACTAAACATGAGATAAAATAGCTATTGATACATTGTACTACATGCTGCCTAAAAAGCTTAGTGACAGTTTGCTTTAGTTGTTTTCTTGTATTCCTAGCACAGGAACCGAATTTATTAATCAGCATACGATGAAACTTTTTGGAGATACATAGTTTCTTTGTTGCAGGTCTATCTATGCTATGAATTTCAACATACGGGTTCAGCTAATCCTAAACGTGGAGGTTGCCAAGGGAGATATCGAACATTTTCTGTGTGAGTAAAAGACTGTATTATCTACTTACCAAACATCCAACTTGTGGAATGATCACTTTGTTGGTATTCGCTGAAACTTAGATGTCTTACCGTACAGAATCCTGCAAAAATTCATGAACAGTTATTTCTTTCAAAATTATGGTCTTTCATCTGACTGCAAGAACAGTATCCCTAACTGAAATTATTACTGTGGACAAGAGAAAAAAACTGTAAACTCGTGAGGAGAAGATTGATAAGAGCGCATTAAAAATCAAATATCGAAAATCAAGACTAATTTATAAAAGCAATCACAACTGCCAATAGGAGCAAACAAAACAGTCAAAAGGGACTCAGGGAACCTCAAAAAAAATAACACTTGCCTGCAGCAAGCACAAGTAACTTTAATTTTCATTGATTGATAACGTAATGCGAGGTTTTTTTTTGACCAATTATAAAACAGTAAAGCAAAACAATGGAAATTACGGATTACTTTCAACGCTCACGTAGAATTGTCATGGTTTGATTAATTCATGTCCAAGTAAGGTCGATTACAACCAAAGATTGTACAAAGAGTTCAAGAAATATATGAATTTCCCGTCTCCAACTTAATTACTATTGCTGAAAGATTATCGCAGAGAAAGGATTAAGTTGCAAGCATTTTTGTATAAAAGGTTGTGAACATGAAACTGTCAAAGGTTCTTAGTGCAGTAATTTCAACTGGAACTGAGCACATTTTTTTCTCACTTTCATTTTCCACTGAACTTTCGATGTTATCAATTTCTTCCTCGGGTATATCTGTCTCTCCACCGATTTCCCTTTCTGGTAAACGACAGTGTGAAGAAAAAATAAAAATAAAAAATTAAGATCAGGAACACAATCAATGAATAATAGCCTTCATATACTTCAAAATATGCGTGGGAACTTTTCAATGGAAGTTACCTGTTCCAAAAATCGAACTGACTTCGAGAGCGAAGCCTGAATAAAACTGTGAGCCTTAAGGAACAGATAGTTTCCAAAGAAAAGATCCGAACATTTCTTAAGCCGGCAAAAGTAAGCAATTATTATCCAGCGAGAAAACTAAAATCATTTTCAAAAAGCCTATCGCCGGAAACTGACGTTGACATTCAAAGCGGTTTTATGAATAGATAATTTAGTTTCCTCTAAGATTCACGCCCACCTCAAGGCAGAAATTAGTAGTAGGTCGGATTTGACTCAAAGTTTGAGAATTAGTGAGCATTATCTGGGTGCTTGTGGAAGGTGCTGCATCAAAGTGGGCGCCGGTTATCTTTATTAATGATCTACCGGATGAAGTTGTAGGCGGGGTCAGGGCAGCGTTGTACGCTGACGACACCAAGCTGTACAAAAGCGTCACCTCTATTTGTGATTGTCAGTCTCTGCAAACTACTCTAAGCAACCTAAATAGCTGGTCAAAGCGTAATCGCGTTAAATTTAACACCTCTAAATGCAAATCACTTACTGTCACCCGTAAAAAATCCCCCCTGGTTGACAAGTACACCCTGGACAGTGCTCAACTTGGGCGCGTCTCCACCGAAAAAGATCTGGGTGTTAACATCACAAGTTCGCTCTCTTGGAAACCCCATATTCACGCTAGTACTGCGAAAGCCAACAAGCTCCTTGGGCTTTTAAAGCGAACATGCCCTCAAATACCCGACGTGACTGTTCGGCGCATGCTATACCTGTCGCTGGTCAAGTCTCAGCTGTGCTACGACACGCAAGTCGGGTCGCCCGCTCAAGTCACCCTAAAGGCCCAAGTCGAGCGAGTACAACGCCGCGCCACCCGATCGAGGGATTTTACAAACTTGGGTGGGAGAGGTCTCTTACAAGGACAGATTAATCAAGCTTGACCTGCTCCCTTTATCCTATGACAGAGAACTGAAAGACTTGTTATTTTCATTACAAATGTCTATACAACTATATTGACTTTAACGTACACCGTTTTGTTGACTTCATCTCCCACGGCCGTACCAGACTTTGCAATTCTTTCAACCTAAAAACACCTATTTGTAGAACCAGTACTTTTCATGCCTCATACTTTAATCGCACTGTTAAACTCTGGAACCTTACTTGCTCCGTCTTACCATCCACCAGCTTTGACAACCCAGGTTCGTACCAGAAATCTGTCCGCAATGTAATGCTAGACCGGCTAAAAACTATATATGACATTGATTGGCCCTGCACGTGGACACTAGCCAGTACGTGCTCGTGCCACTAAGTTCAAATTATTTATTCTGTATTTTTGTAATTTTCTATTTTCTAGTGTTTTTTAATTCATAATGGGCGGCACCTCGCATGGGACTTTACGTCCCATTCGCGCCTTCCCTTTTGGGTGCAGTTTTATCTCAGTTTCTTTTCTGTTTTCTATTTGTTATTGTATTATTTTACTTTTGCCTTGTTCAAATATTTATCTGATATGCCCAATAAAAAATAAAAAAAAGAGCATCACCGGATATTCCAAGGTTTAACTGGGGCATATTCGCACATGTGAAGCGTTTAAACCAATTGCACGCGAGTGAGATAAACCAATCAAAGTTCAAGCTTTACCTTCATCTTGTTGTAAGTGAAATGTCACAGTGTTCTTACAGCCATTTTTTTCGGTTTCAACAGCATAAATTCCAAAGTGTCTCCAGCCTACCGAACTAATCACCAAGGTTTCGGACACTGTGCTGTTTTGAAGCGTTCTTAGGAAGGCCATGTCAGGATCGTCGGGAACGTCAGGTATAACTTGTGCTTCAAAAGTCCATGTGGTCATGACGCCTCTCTCTGAGTCTGCAGTGAGATAAACATCATCACCTTGGAATACGAAAACTTGGGTCGGTGATTTGGCGACGAGATGTGGTAGTGCTTCAAAAGAACGAGAAATTTTGTTAGAAAGCCACTTGAAGCGTGATTAAACTCAAATGACTAGGTTGTGATTGGGTTTTTTAGCACTTGATTGGTTGGTAGAGTGGCGCAAGATTTCTGAACCAATCAAAAGGGAAGTAAAACGCTACACCGCGCATAAAGGTGACCTTTGAACAGAAATATCCTGGGTAACTCTACTCTTTTTTGGTCACCCGCTGACTGGATAATATATGTCAATCACTTTTTAGTGCAAACAGATTTAAAAAAAAAGGATACTAACCTTTGACCTTGAATAGCGCCGTGCTACTGGCTTCACCTGCGAAAGAAGACCCGTAAACCCTGACCCAAGTGTCTTTCTGGACTTTATTTAAGGTTATTTCTTTGAAATCAGAGGAGAGTTCAAATAGTTGATTTTCGATTGATATTTGTTGATTAATATTGTTTTGAGAAAATCCGTATTTCCACTTGATGCTGCCTTCCAATAATTTAAAACCTCCAGACACTTGAACGTCCAAGCTGCCTCTCTCCCCTGGACAAAGCTCGCGTTTACCAGGTGTGATTGACAACATCATTGGATCGCGCACGATCAGTCTGAAATTGCCCTTGTAAATGGTTTGTTGAATTTTCGGATTCCCCTCCACAAACGTGTACTTAAGAAAGTACTTGCCACTGCATTTTTCTGTCACGTCTCTTATTTCTATTGTGCTTAGACGCTTAGGAGGAACTCGAGGTGTCAGAATAAAAGATCGAGCGTATTTGCCCAATCGTAACTCATCAGTGCCTATGCTGAGCCCTGAGGCTCGATGTATTCCAAATGCCGCAAATTTTATTATTTCACTCCTTTTTCCTTTGACAATGATTATTTCCACATCTTCTACATTAGATTCTTTTAGGTAAGGTTGTCCAAAGGAATTGAAAAATAGAAACCAAACTTGTCTCACTGTACACTGTGGGATTCTGCATTCTGCCCACTCCAACCTGCTGTCATCCCGCCTTGTTATGAGAGACTCTTGAGATTTTTCTTTGGCTATCAAGCAGTGGGGTCCTGCCATTCCTTTCCTCGGCCTGCAAAGATTAAACTCCCATCCTTTACCAGACATACACAATCGTGGCAACCCATTCTCGTCATCCTTAAGAGTCTCAATCAATCGGCCCTCATATTTTGGGAACGTTGGTATGAGCCATGCTGTGTCGTAACTTTCAAAGTTATATATATCAAATGTACCGTTTCCATATCCATAAAGGCAATCCGAGCATTCTTGAACCGCACAGTACTGTTTTATTAAGCTTTTTTTAGTTGAGGTTGTGATGCACCAGAGACTATGTTCGTTAGTCGGATTCCTGCAGTATCTGTGTTCCTTGTCAAAGTCCACTTTGTTTCGGCTGCTGCCATAGTTTGGACGATTCAGGTACCAGTACTGACAATCAAGGGGTGGATTACTTTTCGTGATGTAGGCTGTTCCTCTGTATTCTTTTCCTTTATTGTAATAACAATCCGTGTTGAACCACCACTTGTAATCGATGCATGTTAACTTTTTATATTTAGTCAGGTGGAAATAACATACCCTAGGGTCGGTTGGATATCCAAGAGGTGAGTGCAATCGAGTTATCACCCAAATGATCTGAAATCGCGGCCGGTTTTCAAGCATTGCCTCGCAAGAGACCACTAACATTTCAGTTGCCATGGGAATGCCTCCTTTACCGATTCGTATCTCGGATTGATGTTCCTTAATTTCTTCGTCCTGGATGAGACTGGCGGATTCAGCGAATGGTCCGGCACTCGCTTTGTTGATGAACTCCCAACGATACTTTTTAAATCCAGGAATAAAACAATCCAGCGTTCCGTTATCAACAGTACCAATAAATTCGACGTGTCTCACAGCTATAGGGACGTCTGACCACTTTGAATTGATAATTTCAAGTTCTCTATCGAACAAGAGTGGTGTAACTGTACCAACGGATTGGAGTATTAACAGCAGTATTACCTTAAATTCCATGGTAATTCAAGCGCGTTGTGGAAGCAGGTCGCGCGTATCCCCAAACCATTTCTTTTCAACAGCCAAATACTGTCGCGAATAAGAAATTGTCATCCTTAATCTTTACGTAATTGCTGAATTTCAGTACTCAAGAGATTGACAGTCGAGGTAGATTTCTTGCGACCCAATCTTATGCAATTCCGTGTGATAACTGCGCGTGTCTCTTATGACGTCAATTGCCTCTATTTCGTTTTTTATTCGGAAGCACGCGCTCGATATTGATCAAATAAAACCGGAAGATAATCATGAAAACATGAGAGACATATATGTTAAGGACATACTGGCAAAGTAATGATGCCTACAGCGCGGGATGCAGTTAAGGATGGATTATTCAAAGAAATATACTAAGGCTGATGAGATATGTCTTGGATCTATTTTTCCACCCCCGTCCCCCTTGTATCTGCACAATTGGTATCAATTGGATGGTTTACTTCCTACCCATAGTATTAAACCAGTTTTCAAATTTTTGGTTAAAAGAGAGTGGTAGTGCTCCTTGAGCACACAAAAAATGTTTGTTTAAAATTCCCTGTTTTGTTTGATTTTTCTGCTCGTTAGTTTCTTTTCAGTTTGTCAAACTTCATATATGAGCGCAGTTCTAGCAGTTGCCTTCCCCTAAGGAGTAAACTGTTGAAACTTGCAAATCTGAGAAAAAAAAACACTGTCGTCAAAAATTCTAAACGAGTTATTTCATTTAGACTTTATTGTCGTTTTTTGTAATTGTGTATACAAACATGAGCATGTCCCTGTTACGACGACAAGTTTTAACGGTTACCGACTTGATTCAAATCTGTTAACTGCCATTAGTGATTTACGACATCAGCTTAACATTATTCTCGATAACCTCGTATCATCGATAGGGATGTGTCAGACTTTGTCAACTCCTAAGAAAATGTCTTTTACCTTAAGAACCCTTTAGGAAATCGACGAAAAATTGTAAGCTCGTGCAATTTTTTTTCAAAGAGCTCGTAAGAAGGTGAAAATTTTGTTTCAATTTCAAGAGAGATTTTATATCTGTTATTTGTCATTTCGGCTAAGATTGGGGCACTAATCTGTAATGTTTGTAAGTTCATTTTGTTAGCTGAACCCTTGACCTTTTTATACATGCGTGTTTAACTCTAGATTTAGGTATGAGCAGATATAATGGTGATGCGCTAATGAATGCGCTGCTAATTATTAACTGGGTCAATCCAGAGAAGTCTATTGAGCAAATCGAAACCAGGCTATCGATCTTTGAAGTCTTTAGACGATACATCTGCGCTGCAAGAAGCAAGATTATTTTTAGGCCTCGCTTTCTTTCCTTTGTGGAACAAAGTCTTCTTCTCCTTCTTCTCCTTCTTCTTCTTCTTCTTCTTCTCCTTTCGAGGTCAAGTATTCATTTCCACTGCGCCCAGATTTTCTGCTGTCATTTGCTACGAATACTATGGTGTTGTTCCCAGTAGTGCTCCCAGGAACCCATGCTAAGATGCTTTTACCAAGAGGAGAAGTATTTCCTGCTACACTCTGTGGTAAACTACTTTGGAAGACATCATCCTCCATCTTGTCCTCATCGCTTTGCGATCTGACCTCTGTAATATTCTCTTGGGTTTCATTGAGGAGCTCCGGTGATGCGGAAGAAGTAATTTCCAAGGATGTTGCAGTTTTCATAACACTATCATCCTCTTCCCAGCTACACGCGACGTCTTGCGTACCTTTTAACATCTCTGTGACTGAAGCTCCTCTCAACGAAAGAGTACTATCTATTACGAACCTCCCAGGTGTATTGCAAGATTCATACCGCGATGCAAAGTTTTCAAGACGTTCTTCCAACAACTCAAGTTCGTCTTCCCACTGCTCCTCGATGTCTCTCTCATCTTCCTCCTCTTCGTCAGGTTCTTCCTCATTATGTTTGGACGTGTCTTGGTTGTCGTCATGTGAGCCTTGCATCTCTTGCACTATCGACACATGGTCATCAAGGATGTCTTGAGAAGCTTGCGAGATCACCTCTTCCGATTCCTCATCAATAGACATCACACTCCCAGTCAAAACTGAAGCCACTGCAGATCCAATCCTCTTTTTCATCCGTGAGGTAGCGATCATCCTATCCAATTCGTTCTCGGAATACTTTTCTATAACGTCGTTCATAGCCTCTATCCCGTCGCACAAGTCATTCTCCAAGATTTGAGCATGCGAGTTTAGAACGAGTGACATGACTTTGCTCTTCTTTCTTGACCATAAGTCAGGCTGAAACCATTTTATTTGGCGCACATCCTCGTCACACAAATTTCGCATGAAGTACATAGTCGTGTCAGCTTTCTCTTCTATCGTTTCTACCTTCTTTTCCAAATCGCTCTTTGGCCAATTATACTCTGGTCGAATGGGTGGTTCAACGAATATTCCAACTAAAGCTTTCATGCGGTTGGAAATAAACTGCAAGATTTCGTATTCGTTGGTTTGTTTATCCGAATCAGAGCGAACTTCGTTGAAGCTGTCACAAAGAATACCAATGAACATGTTTATGAGAATGAACTGGAACACAACCATGAAAGTGAAGAAGACCGCTGGACCAATCACAGCATTTACAGCTACCAAATCATAGAACTCAAAGTTTCCTAGTACCATGGACATCATAGATTCCATGCATCCTATGAAGGAGCGATAGTCTTCAAGTGCAGAGCCGAACACGAGGAAAACTAGGAAACAGTAGGCCAAAAATATGACCATAAACATGAGCATGAAGCTAGCAAGCTTACTGGCGCTGGTTTTAATTGTTATGGATAACACGGAGATCTTCCGATTAAATCTTAACAAACGGAGAAACTTGAGGTTCAGTAGCAATACGACGAATGCGACCATGGCATTCACCCCTTCGTTTAAGAGCACCACGTACTGGAAACTGACAAATTTCGAGGGATCGTCTCGCACCTTTCCAAGAGCTGAAGATAGAAAAACAAGTCGCATGAAATAAAGTACTAGAGATGCCACAGAAAGGGACGTAATGACGATATCGACAATGTTCCAAACATTTTTCCAAAACGCCTTTTTCTGTCTCCACAACCTTTTGCCATCTCTCAGGATCCAGTTTAAAAGCAAAAATGTAAATATGACCTCACAAGCCATGAGGGCAGCTGAAAAGTTCCCAATGTACCTGTAAACACGGATTGTTTGGACGTTGACGAAAGGTTGCCCACCACCAGTGGGCAACTCTTCGTAAAGCAAAGTCGCCACGCAAAGGAGATTTATATTTACATTGTAGATACTTAGTTCAGTAAACAGTGCTCTGGTGTATCTATCAATCCAGTTACTTGTCTTTAATTTCTCAAGTTCGCCATAAACAGTGTTTTCATCAGGCCCGAGCTCAAAGATAAAGCCACCTCCCCTATACGAAGCCATTTTCCCCAAGTATGGAAAACTATTGGCCTCCAAAGTGCCTTGATACTGCCAAGGAGATATTTGCTTTCTTTCTTCATCTTTCTCGAGTTTAGTCTTGTTCTGAGGTGACCATCCTTGGTGGAAGTCATTTATTTCCTCGTCTGACCAAGAATAATAATCGTTACATTCTGTTATATACGTTGTGAAAACCACTGGAACCTTGCATGTATCTGAGAAGAAAACAAAATAAAACTTGCTGCATTTTAAAAGAACTTCACGATATATCTTGCTCCAGTCTATCGAAGGACCTAAGGATTTGAGGCTTGGTTTAAAAGAAAGGGGGTTGTGATAACAACTTTTATTTCCCGATGACGATCACCTACTGGGAACGCTTTCAGATAATGTCTATGCTCCTTTCATATGAGTATGAGCGGAAGGCGAAAGAAACAAAGAATGGCATCAAGGAATGGTATTGTCATACTATGAGAAAGAATGGACCCAATTTTAAGTACTCAAATCAAGGTTTATAACGTCAATCCAAAACGGGCCAAGGGCGTGGTATTTCAGGGTACACCTCTCACACAGCCCTGAATCAACATGGACTCTCGCAGTATAAGAATGATTTACGGACATTTATGATGATATGATCTTTAAAAAAACTGAGGAAAATGCTTTCCAGTTGTAATTTCAAATACAGCGAACATATCTTATTCCATTTCAAAGTTTATTGCCCATTATAAATCGTCTCTTTTATTAAGAAATTATTTGAAAATAAAGAGAAATCTTTACCCTTCTTCATCCTTAATTGTCGAATGCGGCCAAGGCCCAACACGTTTGAAACTTCTCCGCTCTTTATTATGCCCATGTAAGGATAGTCGTCTGATGTGCTCGAGGGAAAAAGATTGGCGATGAGGTTTTTCACCCATTGCCAAAATGCTTCCTGCATAGTCAACTGGAAAATAAACGAATGAAAGAAGTTGATGCTTCAAAATAATCGTGCTGCATATGGTGGGCAAATTTCTATCCTAAGCTTAGTGAAACAACATAATTGTAATGACTAAGAATTTGAAGCCTCACAATTGTCATTGCTTAAGCCCTATTAAGGTATATATTCTTCTAACTTTGCCGGATCGCTTCTTCCATAAAAGAAAAATTCCTGTAGTTTATGCCAACGAAAAACTTCGTTTACAAGTTATGACAGCTTAGCTAGATTTAACACTTTAAGATATCTGTAAATTTGGGCAAATAAAGATTTGCGAATAGTAGCTTAATATGTCTCTCTTTCTCTTTCTATCTTTCATTTAGTTCCTGCTGAGATAAGCTTACCATGATTGTGTAAAAATACGGAGAAAGTTTGCAAGTAAACCGTTATGTAACCTGATATTTTCTGCTATGTCGAACGATACATCTTGAAAGAAAGCGAGGGTGATTTTCTTCACTCAAGTATATTTTATAGAATAAAGTTGTAATAATAACAATAAATTCCTCACCGCGTCAAATGATATTGTATTTGAATCCCTGGTAACCAACACGTTTTTGACCTCTTCAGTCATTTTAAACGATCTGTTATCGTGGTTGCCATAAGCAACAACCAGCAAAACGCAGACCACCAAAATATGCGTGACGACCTCTTTAATGATTGCTTTCATCTCACACTGTTTTAACCTTAGTTTTCTTGCAGCTTCCAACTTCTTTGCGTCTGGCGGTTTGCTTTGTAGGCCGATTTTCCCTGGTCCCCTCTCTGCATCGCCCTCAATAAATTCTTCGTCAGTGCTCAATACAGGATCCAATACATTTTCTTGCTCTTGTTCCTCCTCTTTATTTGGATCCTTTATAATCAACGCAAAGAACGCTGCAAGGAGAAGCACTTTGAACGGTTGTATAACAATAATGGACTGAAAGAATGAAACTAACATTGATGTCAACCACTTGTCTGATTTTTCTTTTCCAAACTGGAAGCCGTACAGAATACAGAAGAACCCGCACGTTAGCGAGGAAATGGCCACCAGCAGATAATTAATGTAAATGCACCAGCGTGGAAACAAGAACTTCTTCTTCGCTTTTTTCGTATTATCATCGTCGTCATCCCGACTGAAAAAGTTCAGTAACGTCTTCAAATTCAAATCCTTCTTCCTGGGATTGTCGCTTTCCTCAGGGTAGGAAATCTCGGCCATTTGTAAGGTACTATAAGTCGCGTCTTTACCATGGTTTTCATGCGGTGAAGCTGCTTTTACGGGAAAATCGTGGTAACCCATTGTTGGGCTCGAAGAGCTCACTTCTTCTGCAACCTCTTCGTACCTCTTAGACCTTGAGTTGTCCTCCTTTGGTTTAAGTTTGCGAAATATCATTACAATGATCAAGTTCACCGGCAACACTACAAAACTGCTTTGCACGCCGATCATAATCTGTCTTACGCTCAAAATAAATGGTCCGATATGTATAGATTGGCTGGCGGTTGAGTTGTCATCTGCACCGACTTGATAGAACATCAAGTTTGCCAACATTGTGCTTAACAGCAATGAGAGGCAACAAGACAGTCGCTGGACTCGGGTGAAAGTGCTCTTTGGTGGGCGTGTAAACACTGATAGCCAAAGATGCCCGTCTAGGAGATTTTTTCTGGTAGCGTTTACAAACAGAATGTTAAATCTGGTCAGTTCCCTTTTGGTTGCTAATTTAAGTTTTTGATCCACTGCTCCATCGCCTTCCTCGACAGCAAGCCATCGATCACAAACAAACCACCACTTTGAGTCGGTCTGTAAGTCCCGGATAAGCACGCGAAATAAATACCAGGCAGGCGACCTTCCAGCATTGTTATGCCATACGTGTATTTCTTTGATATTGCCAAGGGACTGGGGAACAGTTAATAGAAACTGATCGATTTCCCCCCGTCCGAATTTCGGGCGCTTTGGATCCTTCAGCATTCTAGGCTCACTGTCTCCCAGAGTGCCAAACAGCTGGATGAACACGTCTGCAGTTGTTCTCGACTTTTGTTGAAAACCAGTTTGTAGAGTGATCTCATAGCCGTAAGTATCTCGAGGATCATTGGACAAGAGAGGAGTGACACCAAGCTAAAAAAGTAAACGAGCAGTTTTCAGTGGAAGCAATTGAAAAGAAGTAACGAGTTAAAATAAATTTCATCCTTCTAATTCATATAAAATTACTGCGTTCAAACAAGGTTTTACTAGTTTTGAGGTGGGACCCCCGTTTTTTTTTTTTATAGAAACAAGTGGTCATAATAAAGGAATGTCTCTATTTGAGTGCAAGTCCTTTTTGAGAGGAGACCGCAAAGTTTATTAAAATGTCTCAAATTAGTAGCTAGCAATAGTTTTTCAGATATGTCCTCTAAAAACTTTATTTCTGCCAAACAGTACCTTTTGTAAGTCTTTCTTGTCTTTCCATCTTGCCCAGATCGCTCCAACAAAGTACAAGCCAAATATGGTGATGACTGTGGCAAAGACTGTGGGATTTGATGCTATGTCAGTAAAACCCTTAAGAGCTGAGTCAAAGTCGATTGGATTAGGAGCAACCAAGAAGCCTCCACCAAAATTTGTCAAGTGAGTACAGAGGCACTCTGTGGAGGAGTAGGTGGTTTTTGGTCCAACCTGATACAAGAGATAATGTTGAAACACTTAATATATCTGTTATTTTTCAGTGCAGTAAACAAAATTAGGAACCGCAAGAAATGACAAAAGGCATGCTGGGTAAAATGGAAAATGAGCGAGGAAAAGGAGAAACGTTTAATACAATATATGAAACTAAACAAAAGTTCGTTAGTCTTGTATTAATGAAAATCAAAATTAATGATCTAGTGTCACTAAGAAAAAGTGTTTTGGTAATTTTTGTTAAGCTTATAATTGGGAATGAGGATGCCGTTGCCTCAATGATTACTAACTTACTTCACATCCAGATGCTTTCCATAGTTCTTCTCTCTCGTCCCAAAAGTTGCATGATGAGACAAATGTAAACAAAGTGTAGTTGAGTTCTGTGCGACATTTCTCATCTTTCGTGGATTCTTCATGAAGAGTCGCATAAAGACCCAGATAATATTCCCCAGAGTCCGAAGCCGATTTATTCAACTGATAATTTGAAACAGAAAATGCAAAGCTGTCTCTCTTTTCGGCTTCTTTCGGAGGCACACTCATGGTCCAATTGAAATCAAACAACTCTGTTGTTGGCTTCCTATTTTTACGGAGGAAAATCTCGATATCATGGGAACAGTTAACTGCACCAGGCTGTATCACAGCGTTCATCGCATAAGTAGGATCGTCAATGTTCAACTTATGCGTTTTTATCTTTTTCTCTTCAAGGGTAAAATTCCCAGGTTCGGGCGAGTCGCCGATATCATCGCGTGGAATGGTGATAGCAATTGGATCTTGCAGGCGAGTCACGTTTAATGGTGTCCCGTGGCAGTCCTCAAACTTGAGTCCAAGGCAGTTGCTCTTTACACCAGATGATGAATTATCCCAAATGAAAGGATTATCTTTAGCGTTGAGACCCTTATAAGATATCAGAGTTACAATAAAATTATGCATTCCTTCAAATAATGCATCGAAGTGCTTACGGAGGTAATTAAATAAAATAAACGACAGTTATGACGCGAACTGACCCCTCTCAAGCTATATAAAGCACGAAGTAAAGTATGAAGAGAGTTCATCCTGAAAATGAAACTCCAGGTTTGACTGGGCTTTGTGACACTTTCAATTGAGCCAGGACGCCAAATTCTAAAGGCATTTCAGCTAAGATCATAGTATGGAATATAGGACATATTTGATCTAGGGCTAACTGGTGCTAATTTATCCAAATAGGTCGTTTTCACTCTTACGCAAAGAAAAAATACATCAAAAACTATCCGGTGGATAAAGTAAAGAAATTGTAACGCGATAGGAGATAGGAAAAGAAGACACTCCTTCAAGTCTTAGGCCTTTTCGTTTCTCCAAACTCCAGATATTAATTTGTCGAAATGTTTTGCGCAAATTTGTAGAGCGCAGTATGGAGCCGCCATGTTGGTGCACAGCTTTAGCGCACCAATATGGCGGCTGGCAAATAATATAAACATCTGGAACTTACTTTTGCTATGTAGTCGACTGATGATCTGAACTGAACGGAAAAAATTAACACTCACTTTTCCTAACACTTAAACTCTTAAGAAGGCTACTAGGTAAGTGTATATTTTTCGACAGACACGATCGGAGACTGTGGACATATTAATTTGGGCGTTTACAAAAGCCGGACCGGATCGGATCGGATCGGATTGACAAAACCTGGACCGGATTAACAAAACCTGGATTGGATTGTGTCCGATTGACAAACCCGGACCGGGTCCGAAAAAAATCGGATCGCCGTAAAATTTCCCGCCAAAATAGTCACGTAAGATCTCATGATCAAGTTTTGGCATAGAAATACGACTGCCTTTTTTCGCAGCTCAGTGAAGCAAAGTTTTAATGGTTCTTTTTCCTATAAGATATTCCGCAGACGCCCCAGCTCACTACACTAAAGGTATAGTTGTTTCGCCTAAACAGTAATAAAGAACTACAGAAAACAGACGAGGTAAGCTCACATACTTTATTATTTTGAAAACTATACATAAGTATGCCATAAGAAACACATTTTTAGCCTTGCACACCGTGCATAGTTTTTTTGAATTTTATTTAAACATTATTGTAAATTACTGACCCATCATTGTAAATAGTTGCCGAAAAGCCTTTTTAGGAGCAATTATTAAAGATTATCATTATCATAACGAACGTTTTGATAGAACGCTATTACGGACTCCATACACTGTTTTGAGCGCTCACAATCGTCGGTCGACACTGTAATGTAACACCGCTTTTCGCAACACTGTTACAATATGCCACATACATTGTAACACAACATCACTTTCCCGTCACGGTCACGTCCACTCGTAATAAAACAACTATACATTTTGTATTGTGAGCTTGAGAACGTCTGTGGATGTTCATTTTCAACTACAATTAATTACGGTCAAATCGTAGCGGCCTCAGTTGACCGGCACTTGCTTAGCAGGTGTTATTACTTCCGATCGAAAACTTAAACATCATCGCTTGTAACTCCCGTGAGGCTTAGCGCTCACACAGTGTACGGCAAGAAAAACAGTCGCCATGTTTGAATGCTTCTCTTAAGGCTGCAGAACTTGTATCGACTTTTGGATCTTTTCCAAATTATATTCATTATTAAGCTACACACATTTTCTTTTTTTTTCTTTTTAACTTAATCTAAATTTTCATTCAGCACCTTTGATTTGTATGGTTTATCCTATAGTTTAAGGAAGCCTATACTTAATAAGCCCGCGGCTTCTAATAGGCTTCCTTGCTGTTACCTCTTCAGTTCCTTTGATCTTGAAGTTAATTTAGTTAGAATAGTTCTTTTTATCTTTGATGTATCATACATTTTGTGTTCGGTTAAAATTTTTTTTTTCTGGTAATGGCAAGTGAAATGAATGAATAAAATGAATGAACTAACGGATAGCTCCAATATGAGGTACGTTCTTACACTAAAAATTGATTGAATTTTTTTGCAATTCTTCAACCTGTATTCACTGTTCGTTTCGTTCGTATGTTATAACACCTACCAAAAGGATCAGAACATAGGATATTAAATTTTTTTTGGATCCGGTCCGGGTTTTGTCAATCGGACGCAATCCGATCCAGGTTTTATTAATCCGGTCCGATCCGGTCCAGGTTTTGTCAATCCGATCCGCTCCGATCCGATCCGATCCGGTCCGATCCGATCCGATCCGATCCGATCCGATCCGATCCGGTCCTGGTTTTTGGTTTTGTAAACGCCCTATTAATTTCAGTACAAGAGGTCTGACAAAAAAAAAAAAAAAAACGGGATTCGCGCGTCCACGGTGCTATCACCAAAAGCAGAAGAGCCCGAAGCTTCGTTTTGGGAGAAAGTGAACCAGACTTCACATCGAACACAAAATCCTTTGTTATGAACTTCGCGAGGACAATAGAGAGATACGACGCTGTTTCTGCACAAATCACCCAATATCACATTATTTTATATTGTTATTTGTATTTTAGGAAATAAAACTAATATGAAGAGGTGAATGAATATGAAACATTTATAGATCTTGCGTCGAAGGGGACTTTTCTATGAAAATTTGAGAAACATAGGTATCATAATTGTTTTTATCATCACTATTTGTGTACCTTCGCTACGATGTAACAGTTTTCATCTTGCAAGATATTGACGATGCCTTTAGAAGAGGGCAAGGCAAAGGACCCTTCACCGATTGAAAAGCTTGATCCCACGAGCCTTTCGGTATCAACTTTCGAGACCAGCGCTGTCATGCGCTCGCCTTCCAGCAGTTGCGGCTCTTCACCAGGTACTTGGAATTCAACGATGACGTCTAAAATGTCGTCTAGAATTTTCATTGCAGACTTAGTCATGGCACGCGCCTAAAAAACACGAGAAAAAAAAATTAAACACTTGATATCTAAAGATATAGACCACTTTCATAAATGGCTGCCGGATCTATTGTCTTTGTTTGGCTCGCTCTGGAATATATCAGATTCAGTCTCGTGACTCATGCCGGTAAGGTGCTGAGGATAGAGCAAATGTAGGCTCAAACAAATTAGATAATTAGATGAGATTTGTAGATAAATTTTCAACAATAGTCAGCCTAAAATAGACACGATTGGCTGTTCACTTGTACTGTCAACGAATAATTGCTGACCGAGAAAGTCGGGAAACATTCCCAGACTCAACTTACACTTGGTGAAATGTTTGGGAGTTGGACTCAGAACAAACCGGTGGGAGAAAGGTGTTGTGACCATCGTGATATAATTTCCCTCCTCGGGCCCGAACCCACTGGTCTATAAATGGTACAGTCCAGCGTATGGCAAAAATTAAAATAATTGATGGTTGTTATTTTAGTCTAAAAAATATTTTTCTTACATTTTCCTTGATTTGCTTGCTGTCTTGATGTAGAGTATCCATCTTGAAAAGAAAGAAGGGTTTTTAAGTTATTATAATCATGCTGATGAGTTCCCGGTCTCGGTGCAAACGACTGATGTGTCCGCGATGCTTCAGTGCACCATCAACTCAATGTATGCGACAACACCTTCCACGAAATTTCTGCGACTCCGAACGATGCAGACCCTGATGCTGTGTTCTTACCATTTGAGTATATTTGCTCTCGTGATTATGGAGATGCGCGCGTTCTGATTGGTTGAGGGTTGTGTCATGTCTCGCTATAATCACCTCGCGCGGAGTGATTATGGCAGGAGCACTAAATTTCAAAATGGCTGCCTTACGTTTTCTCAATGTTACCGAGGAAATGATAAACATTATAAGGAAAATCAAATTCCCAAGAACCAAAAAAAATACAACTAATTTTGGAGTAATACTTTTCAAGAGAAAGACATGAAGTTTTTGCTGATTCAATCAGATGACCCTGTTAAATTCTAGTGGAAATTGGCTCTTTATCTTCATACAAGCAATCGAAACAAATGAAACAAAATGGTTTTAGCATGGAAACGAATACTTGCAACAGAATTGAAAAGCACCAAAGCAATTGTACTAAAACAATTGTTCGTCTCAGGCTCAATGAATATTGTTGAAGAATCCACCATTAGTAATGAATAATAACAATGATATCATGATCATGATGATTAACATTTGAGATCTACCTCTTTCTCATTGGTTTCTAATTGCTCCTTGCCCTTTAATTTCTCCATCTGTAAGGAATTCCTGTCTTGTTGATATTTTGAGGATCCAAACAAGTTTCCTGTTCATGAAATATGTAAGGTTAATTTCTATTTTGAAATCTCGGATATTAAAGGTCCATTGATAATGGTCTTTCTCATTTTCCTAACTGATAGGAAAAGTGAATTTTGTTTTGCTTTTATTTGTTTTGTTTTGTTTGTTTGTTTGTTTTTTTCAACTAAGGGCGCTACTCGGAAGTGAAAAAGGGTTTCTAGGAACAAATTATTTGCACACACCCAAGTTTTCCATCACTCCAGCACTGACTGATTTTATTGCTTCTAGTGAATCAGGGTTTTTCTTCTCCGTGAGAGTAGCCACAGTATTCGAGAGGATGTTTAGAACAGTAGACTGCAAATGAATTGGGAAAAATGAGGTAAAAGAGACAAAATATATGTATGTTAATTAAGGGACATCTTACAGATCAAACTTTCCAAGTTATGATGCTGAAATCCCCCCTCCTTTGAAGAAGATTTTGAACCAAAACATACCCCGATACCTACAGATTTGCTGACTGTCTCACCAACTTTTCGAGTAAAGTAATACTTACGAGGGGAGCTTTAATAGGGATGCTCCACACCATTAGGTCCCACCCTTGCAATTTTTTACAACCCTTTCGATCGAAAGGGAAACCCATGACTGCTTATGAACTTCTACCCATAACAAAGTACCTCTTTTTGGACAGCACATCTATATGTAGCCAAGGCCTGACGACGGCCTAATAAAAAAATTTGCCAAAAGACCGATCCACTACACACAGGCACCGTCGAATTCAAGCGGGCTTCATACAGCCGCAGTCCTTCATTTTAGCAAATTCAAAACTCCATACCGAGAGTGATACACCTAACTTAGCTTAGACACTCCTGATCACGCAAGTTCGGCAAGGCCGCTATTTACCTGGGCTGTGCTTGATAACTCTGTGACGTCATTGGTGACGGATGACATTGCCTCCAGCACAACTCCTAACGTGTCCAATGACTCGGGTTCAAGTTGATTAAGAGCACCGAGCAATTCCTCTTTCATCTTGGAGTGATTAAAAAACAAGTTTGTCATGAGAAATGCTAAGTTCACCGTTTGGAAGAATTAAACCACTAAAGTATCTTTTTGAGAAGTTTTCAACGCTGATGAGTAAATCACCCAGCTCTCACTTCAAACTTGAAAGTTTTTTTCTTTTTTCATAAATAGACCCATCTTACAGACGTCTAGGAACAGAAACCTGGTTTAATCGCTTATTTTCTGGTCGACAATGAGATTTGTAAGAAGAAGAAAGATAAAATGTGAAAAATGTTTGAGATGCTTCCAAAATGTTGCACAAAGACGTGTTGCGCCTCTTTTATAATGAAAAGATCTTGTAAATTGTACTTTCCTCGGTATAATATTTCTCTATTTACTTCAGAGTACAAAACTGCATCAGTTCATATTCTCTTGAATGCTGGGGTAAGAATTCTTACGTCTTCACTTGCAAATCTCATCTTAGATAATTTTCCTCGTTTAAAAGCTACACTTGAGGAAAGTACCGGCCCTATTTTGCCTTTTAACACCTTTTATGGCATTAAAAAGAACTTTCCTCATGTAACTGCAGCTAGGTTTTGACCATCGTGGTAATTATATTCAAACACTTTGATGAGCGTACCTCCATACGCTCCTTCTCTACCTGCCTAAGTTTCCCATCTCCTTCAGTAACATTACTTCCAGCGCTCTTCCTCTCGGCATTCTGGCTTGCAAGCACTGAGGCGGCCGACATTATCAACTGGGAGACACCTTGTAGGTTCCCTGAGATGCGCATGTTTGTCACCAGGCCGTCTTCAGCCATCATGGACTTAAGATCTTGAGCGGAGATCTTTGCCTCTATAACCTGAAATTGTTGATTGCAAAAGAGTGAGCTTTCATCGATGTCTTTTATTAGTTTGTTTATTCATGCTTCTCAAATATGAGGACTTTTTCACTTCCCATGTGTTTTCTCTTTGACGACAGTCACGGAGGGAACACAGCCCCGACGAAATTATGTTTTTTGACATAATACTTTTCTTTTGTTGTTTTTTTTCTTTTTGGCAGTTTTACTTCTCACTTTAAAAGCTGAGCTCATTCTTTAAAAACGAGGCAGACTTCAATATTGAGTATCTAGTGTAACATCTAATGAGTTTAAGTAGTTAGAGGTTCAATCTTTCTTCCTCGATAACTGCCAAACATCAATTCAGAACTCTCTGATTATAAGTGATACATGACTAGCCATACACTTACAGTCACAGGTAATATTGTTTTGGTGCAACTGTGAAATTTGTCACAAATATTCACGGCCAAGTAGTACGTGTAATTGTTTTGACGTGGACCCGAAGTCAAAAGCATAGGAGGCAAAGTTGCCTCTTTTCCATGCTGTAGGAGCGTTCTGCCACGAAACACCTTATAAACAATTGGCCCATCCATGTCTCTCCACCCTGAACACTTGATATGAAAATAGGTCGTCAACACCCTTCCCTCCAAGGGAGAGATTATACAATTTCCGTTTCGAGGGGGAACATTTGTTGTAAAATAATGTTCACTCTGACCTTGTTGGTCTTCTACAAAAGAACCATACATAACATCAGTACAATAACTCAAAATAGAGAATTAATTATGTATCATTCAAGGGTTGTTTGTCGATTTCCCAAAACAGATAGAGAATTGGAATAGTATGTTAGCTTAATAGGTGGTTTGCAATCAATCTCCAGAGACACAGGTAACAATGGTGAAAGGAAAAAATGCTGGTGGACGGACAAAAGAAGCTAATGAGATATCAATTGTTTACGTCCACCAAAATGGCGGCAATGACGTAACGTGCAAACCACCTATAGTCTAGCTAAAAAAAGGTTTATGTTATTTTATGCAGGCACCGTCATGCTTGGAGAAGCGAGTGCAGTCACATTTCGTTCTGTAAATCAAACAAACAGTGCAATTAAACTAAAAAAGCTAAATACACAGTGGTTTTTTTTTCGTGAAGTGTAACGTCATTACAGCTTTGAACGCGATATTTCATCCTCGAAAAGCAACCTTAGAACATGATGGCCTTTATCTCATTTCGTTAGTTAGATTAGCAAGGTCGAATTACATATTTTACTTGCAAATTATGCTAAAAGGAAATTTCAACTGTTTATGAATAAAGTTACCAATTATATATGAATTCAATATACGATTTGGCGGCTCACTCACCTTCATTGCCTGCTAAACATACGAGTCTATACCTCCTACCAACATCCAAGCTGTTTTCCTTCAGAACTAGATTCTGTTTAGAACTGTTGGTTACTGTTTTGGAATCAAGTTCAAGATCAAGACTCCAGTTTCCTGTGGTTTGATCTCTTACGTATAGTTCCCATTTGTAAGACATTGAGGTGAAATTTTCTTGGTGGCAGTTGGCACAAATGCTTGTCACAGACAGCCGATTGTTGGTGTTAACTTTGTAATTGCAGTTGACTTTGCATCTTTAACAAAAGGAATCGTTAGTTATCGTAACGTTAACTCTTGAAGGTAATGATAGGTGTGTTATCAAAAATTTTCAAAATGGATGAGATGGCAAGATTAATGTGGCTGGCGATCGAGAAATATAAACACGTTTAATTTCCCGTTGAAACGTTTTTCTCAACAAAGACAGCGTGCTAAAAAACGTACTGTCACGGCAGGAATTCTTGAGAAGAAGAAGCCTCAGTCACTTTTCTGAAAAAGAAATCCTATTTTGATGTCAAGGCCTTTTCCGATTCAAAGACCCCATGTCACAAACCGTTAGAAGGGTTAATATAATTAATTGGCCAAATATCGTGAGACTTGGCGGAGTATATATATCTTGTTAGACGTTTTGTTGTGTAGTATCCCTGAGAATTTTTACGAGTTGTGCGGTATTTTGACGAGCCCCTACCGCGAGTCAAAATACAAACAACGAGTAAAATACAAAAACGAGTAAATACAAAAATACTCAGAAATAGTACACAACGAAACGTTTAATAAGAGATTTATTATCCATGCAACACGTCAAATTGTTATTTCAATTCAGTGCGGGCGAATTTCGCGGATATTTCTGGAGTACAAATATAGTAATTTGGAATATTCTAGAACATTACTCTACAAAATTGAGCTAATCCAAGCAAAGCTTAACCAGCGAAACGATATAATATGATAACCAGCTGCAAATACTTACTGTATTCCAATGTCCGGTAAGACTTGTTCACGAACTGAAAGCGTTTGTTCAAACGAGGCTTCTCGTGTATCTTTTCTGATCACCAGTTTGACTACGTAAATTGTGTTCTCCTCAAGCATCCCAGGTCTAATCCTCAATACAGATGTGGAATAGTTAAGCCTTGCTGGTCCACTTCCTTCGCATCCTCTGTTTCCCGAGTGCAAAGAAATGTCTTTAAATGTAACGACAGGAAGTGCCTCCAAATCCGAGCGAAAATCCTCGAAGAATCTTCGGCAATACCAATGAAAGCGAATTCCAGTAAGGTCTCCGCGCTCTACATCCGGGTCCTCAGACACGGAGGCATCAATGCTAAACGATCTTTTAGAACTGACTTTGCGGAACCCTCCACCGTAAATTATGGCCTTGAGAGCTGCTGGTCTAACATTGATATACCCGGTCGCAAAGGAATCAATTCCATCTATGATATATTTCATTTGGACTGTAAATCGAAGGGTGACGATTCCATATGGAAGTGAACCAGATGGAATTGTTAAGCTTGACTTGTTTAAATCCGTTTTGATATCTACGATAGAAAGATTTCCTTGGGAATCATGACGCTCCAACCTCCACATAAAGATGGTCTTGTATGTCGCTTGGCAGCTCACCTTAACTCCAGTGTAGATAATTAGTTCTTTATCTTTCGTGGTATTTGTAGCGCTGCTAATGTTATTTCCTACACTTAATATTTGAGGAGCGGGATATCTGCATTCTTTCTCCACAGTAACAGTGCGATGGGAGATTCTCATGGAAGAAACATCATTCCATCCATGTACTTCAACGACATAAAGACTTATGTCATTGTAAGTATGCTCAAATGTGATATTCTGCACAGAATCATCTATTGGTTTAACAACGTCAGGTAATACTTCAATGTTGTTACTTTTGTCTCCAAGGAAGATATTTTGTTCATCACCGAAATCAACCTTAATCAGAGTACCCGTTCCTAGTTTGGTCAAGTTCAAGACGAATGTGGTGGGTTCTCCTAAAACCGTCGGCGCGTTGTCCGATATCGCTAAGCCAGCTATGCTTTCCTTCATCGTAATCACTGTGAAATTCCAACTTTCTCCAAATCGATGTATCACTTTCAGGGTGACATTAAATTTTCCTTTGGACGTGTAAGTGTGTTCTCCCATAATGTTGCGTGATGTACCATTTATTTCAAATCCATCGCCGAAGTTAAAGGTAAAGAGTGTTACACTCATACTTCCATCATGTTCGGCTTCGAATAGGACTGGACTTTCTACAGGAAAGGTATTGTGAGGTGAAGGCACCCTCAATACCGCGCCAGTAGGGGAGGATTTTGCATTAACTTCCATAAACGTAATGATTTTCACCACGTCAACAATGACCTCCTTTGACACAAAAGACGCTAAATTTGAGATGTTCACCACTAGTTTGTGAAAGCCTGCCTTAGCGTATCTGGGGAAAAACGAAAAAACAAAACAAAACAATGTATATGCGTGAAAGAATGTGAAGGGTTCTGTCAGATTGATTGTCAGCCCAATACAGATGGAAAGAAAAGCATAAGCAGAAAACTACCCTTTGAAGACGTTAGTGCAACTTCTTAAGCCATCACTCAGCTTCGTTCATTTATACCACTGTATTCCTATCTGGTAAACTTAAAAAACTCACTTTAATATCCAGATCTAGCAACCAGTTATTGTATTACTCAGAGATCTAAAGAACTCTATTATATTTAACATGGTTACCTGTGAGAAATGTTGAGTTCTCCAGAAAATTCCCGTTTCTCACTAGTCTCTCCATCGCCAAACGAACATATCACAGTTGCATTTGTTGCCACGATTCCATCCTGCTTCACAGTAATGCTAATGATACCAGGTGGATGAGGTACTGGACTGTTTGTGTTAACGGAAATGTTTTTCACAGGATATTGAGCCATCACAGCTCTCTCTTCGACGACCTCCCCAAGTACGTTGCTATAGTTCACTCTTGCGATGAAGACTCCAGGTGCCTGATATACAACTGAATGATACAAATGCTTTTTTTCTTGTTGGAGTGTTAGTGATACACTTTCTTCGTCGATACTCTTCCAGAAAGTTATACGGACACTTGATCCTTTGTCGTAGAGTAAGGCGAAAGTGTAGTTTTCTGCCACTCGAACTGCTTCAGTTGGAGATGTCAAGTTGAACAACACTCCTGAAATCGGAGTCTCTAAATGAATTTGCTTTGAGTCTTTGAGGATCGATAACAGATTATACGCCTTAACGTAAAGCGAAGACACGCCAGGCTTTAAATCTCCTCTGGGGAACACCACAGTGACACCGAGTCCATTCGCCGTCTTGTTTTTATCGCTTTCCAGAGAAACTTCATAGCTGACATCAGTCCCTTCGGCAACTGAAATGTTAATAACCAATTCATTGTCGGTGGAAACGGTTACCCCTGGTACGAAGGTCTGCAAACCTGTGATTCGCGTTTGAACAGTGATGTTTTTTTCCGCTAATGCGGAGGAAAGAGAGTTCCTCGTTATCGCACTGATACGGTAAATTCCGTCCCTTCTGTATGAGTGGTTTTTAGTGACTGTAAAAGTGTTATTCACGTCAAAGTTGCTTATATTAAAACCCGGAGAATCATCACCAAAAGAAACATTCAAATAGACAGCAGTGCCCCGGAGAATACTGATTGTGATCGTAAAATTGTCATCAGTGGCGACAAGTTTTTCTACTTGAATGCTGATATTTTCTATTTCATCTAATATAAGCAGCCCTTCACACTCACTAATAGCCACACTAACGTCATTGAAGGCAATAACAGTGATGTCACGAGCCCCTGGTGTGGTGTAATTGAGTTTCACAATATTCTCAGACTGATTAATCAGTCGACCATCCCCAGAGTTTATAATGTAACTCACATTGGTGCCGTAAGTGACATTTACTCCAAACACAACCTGACCGACCAAAGCAGCCTCAGGCATGTCTACTAAGAGTCCTTCCACTGCACGCTGGCACAATATGTTTTCACTGGTCATTTCCGCCATATTGCCAAACTTGTCGCTCAATCCAACAACAAGTTTGTGTGAGCCTATTTCTGCAAGATTGAATGACGCTTTTGAGAACGTTTTTGGAACAAAATTTGCTCTCAGTGCGAAACTAAGTGTGGAAGTGGAGTCTGGGGCACGTGTGGTCAGCTTTTTCCCAACTATAATCCCATCCGCAACTCCCTTATACACAAGACATTGCTCCTCCGTCTTTTCGACAAAGCCAATTTTGCCAAACATGGTACTGCTGTACCAGCCAAGCATATCCCCAGGAAGCACCTTTAACTGAGTGACGTTGGCAAAGTCCACAAAGTGATATCCTGCACTCATATGCTGAGCCAAGGTGACTTCATCGACGATGACGAACTGCAGATTTGCTACTGATCCTAGGTTGCTTCCCATAGAGTTACATTGAGCTGGGCAACAAGTACCATAATCTATGGATAGCTTTTCTAAATTTGAGCAAATGATTCCACTCTTCCAAGAGTATGCTAAAGTTTTTACTTCATCCACACGCCTCAATATCTATTATCAAAAGTAATAAGACTGGTTTAGGGATTATTTATCAGTAGTTCTTCATGCAGTGATTATCTCTAATCGAGTTACTAAGTTTCTTATCAACTTCTCAGTGTCGAATGTTTCTTCGTGTTTCCTCTAAAGCTCTTTCGTGATGAAAGAGTAATTCTATTAGACTCTGTCATCGCTCATATCTTGGTAATATATTGACATGATCAGAAAGCGCATTTATTTGGTTAACCATCTAGATCGTAATAGGAACTATTCTCTCTAGGGGAACTATTTTAGAAACTAAATCAATGGAAAAATTATTTCATGTATTAGTTGACTGGTTTTTATCACACTTACGAAGACACGAATCGGTCCCGGTTGGATAACATTAAACTCGAGCCCAGCCACATAGCCTTCTTTCTGCACGCTGTGCTTCGTAAGGATATAGATCCGTTCCGGACTTTGTAGTAGTTTTCCGAGGGTGGTGTTGGATTCTGGAAGAAAGCGGGGTACGTCTGCACCGAAACTGCTCATCCAAGTATCTAGTCAAAGATAGAAAGGAGCAACGTTGGCAATCGTCTCTTAGGAAGAGAATTATTAAATCGACATTTGTTTAGCATGGTCTTTATTGTTATCGACAACGATATTCATTATCACAGTGGTCAAAATGTTGTGGACTCAAAAGATGCAGCCGAGTGAGTTCACAATATTGACGTCACAACCTGGTGAAACCATCCTTTCAGTGTGTGACACGTTGCGTGACACGTTGACGCGAACAGTGTCCACACTCTTATCGACAACGACAAATTGCATCATAAATGCTAATTTTGTTAAAAAAAAAACATTTGGCCAAGATGAAGCCATCTTAGTACATACCTCTCGCTATTTGGCTGTTTTTACTTAGAGTTCTTATTTCTCCTTGCGATGTTTTTCTTATCGGGTGTTGTGTGTGTGGTGCCTTTTTTTTGTATGGCTCAGAAACACCCAAAGGAAGCGCTCCCTGACTTAAACTAACCTGGCAGTTCTTGTAGCTTTCCCTCTCTGTTTTCTACAGTAAATTTCCCCGTAACGTTGAGGGCTCGAGCAACTTTTATGTTGCATTCTACCTCCTCTCCTTGTGGTACTGCTCTAGGGCACTCCAACTCTAGTTTTGTAAGATTATCAGCGACCATGACCGAATCTGAGAAGGTTACGTTAGTGCCTTTGATGTCTTCGACAATTAAGGAAACTCTGTAGTTGCCAGGATTTGTATAGAAGTGTCTCATTTGTGGCTGGCAGAAAACGTATTCATTTCCGTCTCCGGATTGGACCGTGAACTTAAAAAATCCCATTTCGTCACTGTTCACTGAGGCAGTAATGTTGAAGCCTTCGCCAATTCTTCTTCTATGATGGGAAATGCTAACTTTCCCCACTTTGACATTTTCTGTTGGAACTCGATAAAAGCGCAGGGCGACTTCACTATGATACCATTTTTCTGAGAAGTATGGTAGTAAACAATCAGTTTGGTCAGCCATGAGATTTGAAGGAAAGTTGTTTGTACAGAAACACATGAGTCCAGACTGAATGGCAGCGTAACTGTAATTCATCCTGAAGCATGTCTTAATACAGCCTTTCTCTTCAATTTCAGTGTAACCAGGTAGCCCGGAAGGGAACAATCCTGCTTCGCTGATGTTCACAAAATGGCAACCAAGGTATAACCTTGAGTAGTTCCTCGCAGCTGTAAAAGAAAAGATGGTGAATTAGGGCCATAAATTGTTGACTGGAAAAGCAGCCAGCTATTCAAAAAGTGCAGGCAAAGAATTTGAGGGAGGGGTGGTGGGTGGGGTTTAACTCGGAGTACTAGAGTCCAGCGCTAAAACCTATTCGGCCACAGCGCCTGAGCAACAACAATAAGTAACGGATTGAAGTTTTCTTGTTTGGTTTTTCATTCAGATCATCTTGTTCTCGTAAGGAACCCAGTTAATTGAGGTCTTGGTTGTTTGCTATTTTTCAGCGAAGATGATATCCCCACAACAGATGTAGCACTTGCAAAATAACGGAGAGAAGTAAACGTGACCGCAGCTGGCCGCTTACGAGAATGATCCTTGCTGTACCAGCAGATAAACGTTAGAATTAATGGTTGTCTATGGGAGCCGCGGAAACCTGGAAACGTGACTATTGATGTGAAATCGCAATCAAGAAACAACTACTCTACTGCAAATACAGTATAACTGCGCTTTGAGCTTATTTGGGCGAGTAGTAGCTCAGGCTAGGTGAGGATGAAATTGTGTCAGAAAATCTTCGTCCAATCAGCTTAGAGGAGAGACTTTAAACAAATTAAGTTTACAAATCGTTTTCAATTATAGTGTCCGGGAAATATCCTCTCACGAGAAGTTGGGAACGCTGTGTCATTGCGGTTTATCCTTATGTTGAATTTTAACTTTTCGTGAGGATCTGAATGGACAGGAGCTACCTTCTATACGTTATTATTTGGGGGTTCTAACCATTTTCACTGCATTACCGCAGTAGGGTAGGACTAGAACGGAACATATGCGAACCACGCGAGTAGTCCACCCAATAAATCCCACCCAACCCACCCCAGGAGAGGACAGTAATTTCGTGCGTGGGAAATTAACGTTTCCTACCCCTAACCCTGTAGGAGACGGGACCTCCATTTACTCGTCCCTATCCGAGAAGACTAGAAAATCTGACCATTTCCTGATGTTATAGAAAAGTAGCATATTCTTCTCAATTATTTTAAGACCCTGAGTGTTGTTCCGGCCGGGGCTTGAACCCTCGACCTCCCGCGCTCTATCCATTGAGCCAACCGGGAGGCGGTTCTCAGCCTGTGTCACAAATTCAATAGGATCGATAGTGATCCATCAGACAACAATAGCATAAAAAGCAACGAAAACGTGGCTACGTTTAGTTTTCTCAATCTCACCAATAGCTGATGCAGACGTAACGGGAACAAATTTCCCGCGCATCTGTCTTAGTGCAACTGCATATGATGTCCGTTCCGTTAAAGAATACCCTGCATCCCCTGCAATGTTGATTTGAAACAAACTTACATAATCATTCTAAGCAACATATAGCAATCTGCGGTCTTTCCTTACACTTAGGTAGCACGGAAAGCCGTAAAACTCTTGAACAAAAGCTCATCTTTCAAACCGGCAGTCTAAATCCCACAGGGATCAACGAACGCTTTTCATTCCACTAATTTATTCGTGTTTTTCTCGTTGCCATGTTCCCACCAATAACGTAGCTCCATTTTCTGCCTTTAAAAGCACACACAACCGACAATTCCTCTATTCGCTCCGACGAAGGGCTAACGCTCGAAACGTCAGCTTTTGTAATCGTTAC
The DNA here is from genome assembly GCF_964205215.1 of Stylophora pistillata. NCBI lineage: Eukaryota > Metazoa > Cnidaria > Anthozoa > Scleractinia > Pocilloporidae > Stylophora > Stylophora pistillata. The sequence continues at coordinate 6,145,034 of NC_142528.1, read as the reverse complement.
GGTGGCCAATTTACCATTTCAACTTTGTTGATATATCCAAATTATTTCGTTACTCCCACCGACGCAGCCCCAAACAGTTTCTTTCGAAACTATCAGCCTTTTTACCTAAAATTCATTTGATGGTAGTTACAAAGCTATTAACATGTCAATGACTTTCTCGATCTTTTAATGAAATACCTACTACCTTTTATCGCGACCATAGACATTGGCCTTGAAAACAGTTATTTTACAGAGATGCGACCTATTCTAAAAGAGCTAGGGCTACCAGGATATGGAACATGTTGAGGTTGACCTAAGGCACTAATACAAAAAACTAGATTTTCTTGATGATGAAAGTTACGGAATACCAAGTCCTTGTAATGAAAACGATGAATTTGCTTAAAAATTCTGAAGCTACAAGATCCACACCATCTGGTTACGTATTTGACGCAGTTGAACTGAAGTCATGTCTGACCCCGCCCTGTTACAGCGTGGAGAGAAAGAGAGTTTAATTTCAATAAGATGTGTCTTTCGAGAATCAACCGCCTTTTACCAGACACTACGCCTCTTATTCGACGCCTTCAGCGTTTGGAATATGAAGAATGTGAATAATTGGTCCTAATCTTGTTTCAAGACCAATAAACCAGTCAATATTCTTCCGTTTGAAAAGAATTTGAATTTAAGTTACAGAGAGGCTTTTCAATTTGACCTAGCCTAGACACGAGATGATTCGGAAGAATCGAGACAGATGGGCGAACCTTATATTAGCTTACTAGTAAATCGAGTTTTGCGAGACTTTCGAGAATCATTAATTCCCCAACCCCCATTGATAACATGAGGCTTTACAAATACGAAAAGGTCCCCTACTACTTAGAAAAACAAAAATGAATTTTTGACTGTATTTTCACACTCTCATCGAGTAAGGAGTAAAGTAAAGAGAGTGCAGGTACTACCATAGATATCTTGTAGCAAATTAGATCGTTAAGGTAGACGGAGGTCGCACAAATTTGTGTAATGATGGGAAAAAGCTGCTAATGAATTGAATAAAGACCAACCTCCGGCAGTAATTGAACAGAAAGTTGCATCCAAGTACCCACTCATCCAAGGTGCAAACTCTGATGTTTCTGTAATCTTTATCCTTAGGTACCTGGCCATAACCTTACGACACAAACATACTGTTGGATGGTAGCGGTAGACTTGGAAAACCTGGAAAGAATCGCATCCCATAATAAGCTCATTCCCTTTTTTAAAATTAACTATGATTTTTAAAAGAATCATCGTTAATCACTCCCCTAAATAATCTCAGGAATTTAGTTGCTATAAGAGTGAGATGGAATTGATTAGGATAAAAAAAAAAAAAACGGTAGCGAAGCCATGACCCTCTTTAGTCCAGTCGCCTTCAGCATATGCTTTCTTTGGACAGCCCTCTCGTTTAGTAGGTCACTCGAGAGGGACAGATGTGCATCAATGCAACGTTCTAATTGGTAGAAATGGGAACCCATAAGCCCCTTCGTTCTTTAGGGAAGGAAGTGCAAGCCTCTCTCCCACACGACGACTGGTTATTTATTGATCCTAGTTGAGCCTTCGATTGCTGCTCATAGTAAAAATGTTTTCCTACACTTTGAAATTGTACAACATACAGCAGAGTTGTTTGTTACAGTCATACATAAGATTTCTCTCCTTTTTCTCAGACTTATTCAATGAATGACTTTTTATGCATTGCTACCTTTACTCGTTCGTCCTCAGTGTAGTCGATCCAGTGAAAGCCGTCCATGCTGTAATCCATGGTGAAATTTAGCGACGAAGAGTTAGAACTCCAGTTGAAAGACAAGCCAGAATATTGAACAAGCGACACGCCACTCAGCTTTAAAACAATAGCCCTTCCCTGGGGTTGCATTGTGAGTATATCGTGGCTATCTTCGAGGCTTTCCGCCGGCTGGTTGTTCGCTTCGCTATCTAAAACGCAAGGTTAAGACTGCAACTCACAATAAAGTTCTAGGACGTTTTTGAAAGCTCTTAATTTTACCATTGCCATGCAGGTTTCCGGTCATCTGGAAAAATGTTACAATGGTTTTCATTCGACACCCATTATGAAAATTTTTTATCGCATAATAGCCTTGATCAACACAACTTCGCAGGAAAAATATTTAGGACTAAAGGTTTGTACTAAAAAAAGAGGAACGCAAACTAGACTGTCGCGTAGCCATCTTTCCCTATTACTCAATGTGAAATCAGTTGGAAGAAAGATATATTTTTGCGTGCTCTTGATTTCCTTTGAAAGCATACCCGATTTAGGACCAAATAGGCCCAAAGAATTTTGGAAAGCCATATATAAAGGGGAGTGTCCCCTTTTCCCTAGATGAATACACAGTTCTCTGACGGCATCAGTAAAAAGCCGAACCGCCATTCACTAACCGAATTTGTATTGTTTCAGTTTTCACCAACCTGGAATCTCGCCCGTTGGCCATACTTTTAAGCTAAAGGAGATCCTGGTTGACTTATCTTTACATGAAGCTATTGGAGCATACAGGCGCCGCTGACAAATGGGAAGTTTGGTTTCGTTGATACGGCATCCACTGCATGGATTCTCAGCCAAAGTTTCAGCGGCATAACGCAGGGTTAAATTGGAGGAATCACACTTGTAAGTTAAAATGTCTGAGAAAAATTCAATAAAAAATCATTTGGGTTGAATTAGTTGAGCTTTTTTCTTAAAAAGTCAGTTCATTGCATTCACAGTCAGGTTTACTGTCTAAACTTTTAAGGCCGGGAAAAGAAACAAGAAACATCGCAAGATCTACAACAAGAAATCAAGAAATAACTGCTTCATGAATGACAATATTTGTGATCTAACCTATACATAAACAGTTGATATTCTCTTTGTACTCTTTGTACACCCTGATATCATGCCTATAATATAAAGTAACCAAAATTCGGGAACTGCTATACCCCATGGCTACAGTTTTATATGAGGTAGAAAGCAATCCACTAGAAAAAAAAATCTGCATTGGTCCCACTCTGACGGTTTTCACCATAGTTCTATTTACAGTTTTTGCAGAACATCGAGCCTTCAGGACAGATCTCAGCTATAAACGAATCACCGTTTGTACATCTTAAATTTACATTTTCAGTGCTAGCATTAATTGGCCTGCAGCTAGGTTAGAAAATGGCATTAAATATTTCGCTCTTAGTTTTGATTCGACGATTGGATCAACCCACTTTGGGAGGCTTTCTTATGAATCGTATAGTCCTAAACGTCTCCTGGTTCACACCTTGACAAAGAGGTTATTTTCGAAATATTTATGGCCTCTTTTTCAGAACGAGGCCTGGTGCCAACCATTCTTGTGAAAATGAGTGAACTGATTTGCATGTGAATGGGCACGTGTTATCACGTGAAAGGATGAGCAGGAAATGGACTATTAATTTTCAATCTTAATTTCAAGAGTTGTTTAACAAACGATAAATTAGAATTGGTCTGAGTTTAATTCCAAGCCTCCCAGCAACAAAATTAAACAAGGGTGTTTTCGTTTTGTGAATTAGCTCTGAAGACAATAGAAGAGATATATCCCTAAGTTTAAGAGAATAAGAGAAATAAATGATGTAATGATAACATAAAAAAACAAAGGAGTAATTATGTGAAAAAGTACACCTGAGAGAATCGCCGATTTCGCAACTTTCTAGAAGCCTTTTGTTAGTTTCAAGAAGAATTGCTACCATTATACAAGTGGTTATTAAACTTTTATGTGATGACAGAAGTTAATTGGTTAAGGAACAATATCCAATATTTAGCAGGCTCTAGATCATTACCCTTCTCTCTCTCTTAGACTTAAAATAAGGTGGGTCCATGTGAAATATTAGAAAGAGTTCACAGTTCAGACTTCCGATGGCCGCTGACTTCCTTTTAATAAAAATTCTCTCTTACACTGAAACAAAAAATGCCGAATAACGGAAAAAAAAAGAATTAAATGGATTGAATTTTTAATTAAAAAACTATCGGTTGAGTATTTATTTATTTATTTTTTATTTGTTTGCATTTGTACGTCCTAAATCCTCTAAGCTTGATTTCATAGGATTCTTTAGCTCCTTGGTATTTAAAAATGAACGCAATCCGAGAGAGTTTGGGCATATCCTCGGTGTTGCAAGTATAAAGATAGGAAAAAAAAATCTATCACGGAAAATAATAACTTTAGAAAAACAAAAAAGATTAACATACGTATACCCTTTATAGATCCTTCCCTTTGTTCATTAGCTATTCAAGTTTTATTCCTGTACTGTGTGACTCTTAGACTAGAATTTATTTTTAACAATGGACATATCGACTACGTCGAAAAATTTCTCGAACAACCTCTGCTTCTGGATTCTTTAACACACACGAGAGAACTTACTTGAAGTTGTTGCTTGAAAACTTTCAAATATCTGAAACAATCACAGAGCAAGGTTTTAATTTTGGTTTTTCAGTGCAATATAGTTTTGAAGCGATAGGCAAAATAAAAAGAAATACCTGTGAGAGAAGATAAAGTATTTTGAAGATAATGGAGAACCCTGCCATATCTTTCCTTTTAAAGCATCATTTATTCTTTCAAGAAGAACGTAACTTGTACTGACGTAACGAAGCCGTGATGTTGAGGAAACTGAGTTTGGCTGTTGAATTAGCTTCCACGGCTGCACCTGTCTCCTCGGATGAACTTTAAAAGTAGCCCTACCGAAGAAATGACACGTTGATGTAATGATGAGCCAGCGACTTGTTTTGGTAAATTAACTATCATTTAATACGCCAACTGAAAAGCTCCGCTTGAAACCATTAGTGATCGTAGTGCAAGTTGCCCTATCCAGTTTGCATGTCAAATTTAGAATATATGTTTCAATTGGAATTCCCTACAAGATAGCGACCGGATATCATAAAACATGCATGAGATGCATTTCATTGGTCTGAAACGTCAATTTTTTTGTGCTCCTCAAGAAATATATTCCACTATTAAGAACTGTTTACACAAATCTTCTAAAAGTCTCCCTGAAAGGGGGTCAGCAAAAACCAAAACAATCGTTAGAGTGCATCATCTGGTAAGATCTTCTAATCTACCAACACAACACATCTCCGTATGGCAGACGAGGAATAAAGAAATCATTTAAATTTGCCTAGCTCCCAAGATATAGCATATGATTAGGTTGATAGTGGCACCTAACCGTTGTCTGAGAGGCACAGATCTAGACAATATTTCTCTACCTTCTTCAGTTTTCTGCGATGACCTCAGTTAACGTTATATCTTTATTACGTAACAGTTGAAATATCAGGATTTGTATAGGGAAAACGGTTACATTCATGCTCAAGAACGTTAATGATTTCAGGGGCTTTTTTATATAAAAGATGTTGCTTTCCTTGCTTCGGCTGCGTGATTTTATTTTCTATGGTGGCGATTTTAAGAGGATTCAAAGCAATCTTGGTTGGTTTAAGGTCGTCAACTTTTTCCCTAATTATGAAAAGTGGAGGAATTTCGCTACCTAAGAATCTTCCCATAACTACACCGGGGGCAACTGAAACACACGACTAAAGCGACAAAAGTTACTTTTTACAGAAATTGGTTTTGTCAATACAACCGCGTGTTACCAATGCAAATCCTTAAATTTCTACTGTTGCTTAACAATAAACATTAACGGATGTACCCGTATATGGAGCTTGGTTTACTTTTGGTGACACTTTTACTTATTATCCCAATGATGAGGGGAGAGGAACTCTCGATCTTTCCGTCTCAGTGAGGTGTAATCCTGTACTGTGGTAAGTTTACTCCTTTACCCAAATCTCTAGTACAGTGTGCATATCGCTGTGCGGCGGGCTTTAACAGAATAACTAAAAATTAACAGTAAACACGGACCAAATGACAGATAGTTTGTTTTGTCGTGGAACGTTGAAAAAGAGATTAAGAACTTTCCTACAAGACTGAATGCGAGAAATAAACAAAAGAAGAAATGTACCCAATTAAAAGTTCATTTACTATAATCGTTTGGGAAGTGTATTATTTCACTCATTTCCTCAAAAAAAACCTCTTATCGGGGGCTTCTAGTTCCCTGTCTTTTAAATCCTGCGAAAAAAGGTTCTTTCATAGAGTAATAAAGTTAAATACTAAGCTTGCTCAATTTTAGTGAAACTTTTTTAAAAAAGAATGACTTGCGTCCAATCATCTACGGTCCAATTACGAACTATAATTACTTAGAGTTACAACTTGATCAATAATTGCACAGCCTGCGAACTGTTTGTTTTTTTTTTTTTACTCTATAATTGAGATTTGTGCGACCAATGTGCTTGCTTGCCAATTTGGCTAATAAGAGCCGTCGATGGGATTGGCTGGCATCGCACTGCAATTCATTAGCATTGGTATTGCTTGATGCGAGTTTACCTTAGACTATACAGAGCTTTTCCATTCGTTGTCGAAAACGAAAACCTAAGTAAACATAAGGTTAAACAGAGCAAGGATAATATCTTTAAGAACTGGTGAGAACTCAAAGGTAAAAGAACCAAACTGCCTAATGCGTGGGAAAACGCGGGTCGTGGTTTTTGTTTTGTGTCTCATTGGTTGACAAACTGGCGCGAATTTTCTAGACCAATCAGTGCAACCCCGAACACTTTTAACACTTGGTAATAAGTGATCTGGAATTACCTTTTCATTTACGTACGCAATTTACTTGTAAGAAACACTAACACGATACAGAGTTATTAACTTCTGAATGTGCCATTGAGGTACCCAGTCAATATTAGTCTCCCTCGCAGCCGTTTTTAGTCTCGTCACGCAATGCTCCTCCCCACAAACGGCTGCTCACATTCGAACAACATTCCTTTCCCTTTGTTGTCTTTGCACCAATGAGATCAGACATTGTTTCTTATGTGACCAATCAGAGCACAAGAGATTGTAATCAATATCGTTATTCCCGCGTTTTCAAATTCTGCATTTCATCGTAGTTCCTTGCTGGAGGAAACGCTGAAGAAGGTTTTGCAAAGTGATCGTTGTTTTATTTGTTCCACTTCAGTTGAGACAAAAGAAAAAATTTATGTTTTTGGAAAAAGTTCTTTTGATTTTCCGGCGAATATTAGTTCCTGTCTGGATGTGAATGTGAGCTGCTATTCAGCGACTAGCGAGTTGTCAGTTTGTAAAGCTTGCTACCGACAATTTATTAAGTTCAAAAAGGCCTCTGTTCATCTTGAAGAGCTCAAAAATAAATTGAAGGGAATCTTCAAGGATCAAGAACTTCCCAGAAAGAAGCGCTTATTAAGCGTTGAGAGCGACGGTGGAGAAATCCAAGCTTCGTGCCGTGAGAAATCCTCGAAATGTTTACGATTCGATCCGATCAATACGACTTGTATCTCTAATGCTACAGCCAATTCTAATATTTCTACCACGATCAGCCAACAGGGACGTTATACTCCGGCAAGATTTCCTATTAGTTCTATTGGTGTATTGATTTAGATGCCTCAAAATTTTATCACTGGATAAACAAACTCAAGAAAAAGATGCTCAGGGGTATCAGAGCTAGATAAACAGAGTAAACAAAAAAATTTTTTTTGTTGCCTCATGGGAAATTGAATTCTGTAGTCCATAGCTTTTGAGAATTCACACTGTCTATTCAGTATGCCACTGCAGTGTTAAGTAGACTATGAATAGTCTGGAACAACACAAATGTACAATATATGAGAGCCTAGTGACAAGTATGTGCCAATGATGACAAACTGTTACAGCCAAAAAATGTCAAAACAGGACCCTGAAAAAGTCTGTTAGCCCAGATTTTAACCCAAGAAGTACCCAGGTGCTGCAACTACTGATGATATAAATGAAGTTGATATAAATGTCTTCATACAAATCTGATCTATTCAAAAGTCTGAAAGATTTGCATTCTCACTGAATAGTGACTAATAGCAGTCTAAAATTTTTGCTCAATATGCAAGCAGAATACAATTTGATACTGGCAGCAGCACCAATGAAGAGATTCAATTTTCAAAGAATCAATTGATCACTATAACCCATGGAATCTTTCATAGCATTCTTCATCAAACTTCAGACCATTATCATAAATGATTTTTCTCTATTTCATGTACATGTATACAGTAATTTCTTCACAGGTGAAATGTAACTAATCTCAAACAGATGTTCCATCTTTTGCGACTTCACATGACAATACTTTCAATTGCTATGATAGAGTATGAGTAGCACACAATTAGTTTTATGTCACTAATCAGACAATGAAATTGACCAGTAATCTGATTTAAAAATATGATGAATTTATTAGATCACTCATTTTCTTACCACAATGTAGTTGGAGAGCCAAAGAAGCTGTACTGTTCTCCCCAACCCCCTCCCCCACAGTGATTTCCACCACTCTGTGTTCTGTTTTTGTTATTGCCAAACTTTTTTGCCCTACCCTTTGGCCCTCTTTCTTTAAGTCCTTTAATCTGCCTCTGCCCAGTGCATGATACAGTTAAGTCAAACACGTTAATGTCACTTAGTAGTAATCAGTGATCCAATGCCATATTCTCAACGGTTGCCAATACTACTGGTGGCATTACATCATCATCGCATGAATCATTGGCATTTTCTTCTTCCAATGCTGAGCTTTCTAGGTGTGACAATGACATATTGTCCACAATGAAAGACTTCATATGGGCATCAATATGGTTTAACATAACTCCATGGTAAAAAACATATGCAACACTTTGGTGGCCATCCCTTCCTTCCTTACTAGTTTCCTGAACATAGGACTCCACAGTCTTGGAGGGTCCAAAATGTACGACTCTATGAAGACTTCAGCAGTCAATGCCCATTCCAAAGGCTATTGTTGCTATTAGTAGCCAGATGGTACCATTGTCAGACTGAAAGGACTCCAAAATGTTATGCTCATTGGCTTCAGGAGTGCAGGAATGCAACATTTCAACAAGCACATGTTTTGAATCATTTCCAATAAACATTAAAGTAAAACATTAATGGTAGCATAAAGTAAACCACATTATCTTATAGTCTGGCAATAAATAATAGTTCTTTCTGTTTTTTCCTGACTCTGTTTTAGTTCCTCAGTAAGCCAGCCAAAATAGAATTCCAGTTCCTTGTCCTTATCCATATACTGCACAACATAAGCAACATTTGATTTATTTTGACTTCCTTAATTTCTACTGCATTTTTCATGTTCAGAAGGTTGAAGACTCACAGAATGCTTCCATTTAATTATCTTGTGATGTTCCCCAACACATCAAAAGGAAAATAGACAGCATTAATCCATAATGAAATTTCTAATAATAATAATAATAATAATAATAATATAATAACTTTATTAATTTTAATAATTTAATAATAATACTAATGTCATTCAGTGTTAAGGAACATACAGAAAGCTGTAGTCTCAAGCTCCTTTAACATTGCCAGGACTTTCAAGGTCCTATCGGACTGAGTTCTTCAAACGATGTTAGCTTCAAGCATAGGTTTTTAATAGGTTGATGGGACATTTACCTCCATTTTAGGGTCTAGGGGTCTACCATCTTAGAACTTTTAGGTTTTATTTGTGTCGGGACAGGTCCTGTCAGACTAAGTTCCCTAAACGACGTTAGTTTCAAGCATAGTTTTAATAGGTTGATGGGACATTTACTTCCTTTTAGGGTTTAGGGGTATAAAATTTTAAAAAGTTTAGCTTTTATCTATGTAGTAGTGACAATCAAATAGGCTTCACCATGGCACCCAATATCAATTTTATTGGTAATCTGAAGCACTCAGAAGTGTATGCTGCGATGATAATGTCTTGTATTTAGACACAATATTTTTACAGGTGATAATGTGTAATATAACACAGACAGAATAAAATAACGATAACCAAAATAAGACCACAGTGTAATACTAATACTGACTAAACTATTTACATTTTCTATTTACAATATTTACATTCTTATTGTCCTTTCCTTTATACTGCTTAATTTAAAACATACATGTAAAATAACATTTTGCTGCAGACTCGTTTTAATTTAAACACTTACCACTGTCTTACAACATGCGCTTCGTCGACGGCAATGGCACAGAATTTTTTGGAATACACAGAGTTCGTCAGCATAAATCTCCAGCGTTCGTTCTTTAACCACGCTTCAGGGGATCCGTAAACTAAGGAATATTCGCCGCTTTCAACACGAGTGCGTTTACCATCCTCAAGTGAACTTATGTTACCTGCTTTTAGCCCTACCTCCCTCAAATGGGACACTTGATCGTTCATAAGGCTTTCCCCAATGGTGAGACAACGACAACGATATGACCAGGCTCTTGTGAGGTAAGATCAAACACGAGTGGTAGTGCTTTATACAGGAGAGATTTCCCGAAACCAGTGGGAAGATTGAAAAATACATCCTTTCTTTCCTCAACTATTTTCCTAGTCCCAGTTTTTTGCTGCGCATTTAAACTAGGAATTCGAAATATATTACTAACAACATCAAACGCTTCTTCAAAGGACGCCATTTTGAAAGCTTTGAACTCGAAGATGAAACAAACAAGATGATTGGTTAGACTACTTTGGTGCGCACAGTTCTCAACATATGTAACCCAAACAGTGATTGGTTTAAGTAGCGGAAAGGAATGTTGTTCGAATGTGAGCAGCCGTTTGTGGGGAGAAGCGTAGCGTGACGAGACTAAAAACGGCTGCGAGGGAGACTTAGTCAATATCTAACTGATCCTTAACGCTAAGTGACGTGTATATCCCCAGGGGAGAGGAGGAAGGGATGCACAAACGGTCAACATTTGCGGATTTTTTACCTTTGAACACTTTCATACTCCATTCATCCAAGGTTCAGGTGCGCGTGGGTTGCCCAGAGGGGGTGGATGTTGGTGCTTGTCGGCGCATTATTCTGGATTCCTTCACTCTACCGCTTAAGGAATCCCCTTGAAATCCTTATTCATTTTAATGTTAATGAAAACGCCAGTCGAGCTAAAAAACCAACAGCTTCGACTTCACCAATCTTTGAAAATCACTAGTTATTGCCAGATACCTTCTCTCCCCGCCCCCTCCCTGGAGGAGAGCGCGAGCAGTTTGAGTTCCGCATGTCACATCATCTCACCCTGTCATTTTCATTAAATGACAGAGGATAAATTTACGTAAAATTCTTCGGTTGCGTCTGGCCAAACTAGTGCAGCTAAACGGTTTTTGTAGTGGTGCAGCTCGACTCTGTATATCTCTGCGACGGTGTAGAGTGTTGCAAAATTTTAGTCTTTTGCAGCTATCAAATAGAATTATACAATCATACGGTAAACAGTCGACCTTCAGGTATGTCTGGATCGAAAGCAAAGTTACCGAAAGCTATGAGTCAAAGAAGTTTTCTCGACTTCAGTCCTACAGAGGGAAACAAAGAAAATGCGCTGTCTATCGAGGAAGTGGGTGTTATCAACAAAAGCTTTGGTAAGATATTTCTTTCTTTATTTCTGAACAGCCTAGTGAAAAGAATGGACAATTCACTAACCTCTGAATAAATGGATGTTTAGGTTAGTTTACTGTAATGAGCGCGCGCGCGTAAAGCAAACTGAATCAATTCTGAACTTTAAATAGACCTCTCTGGCTTTGAGTTTCATTAGAGATCATATAGCATCGTTGGGAAGTAAATGCAATCGTCCTGAACGACGAGAATCGTAACTACCTTATAATAATGAATAATAAATGAATAAATGATTTAACTACCTTATCCTGACGATCTAGTTATTAAAAGGAGTTTCGTCCTATCACTTCCTTAATCAGCTTGTCTGTACGTCAACTACCGAAATAACAATAGATTAGTTGTTATGGGAACTTAAATTTTCTGAGTCGCAGAATAATATGCAAATAATGCTGTGACGTTTATTGCATAGCAAATTGCTAAACACTTTCGATTTACCAGACGAGCGACCAGTTCGATTTGAGTGTAATAACTGAAGCCATCTTTCAAGTTGATCGATTAAGGTATGAGTTATTTCTAGTCAATCTAAACAGCTTTCGTGATGAACCTAATACCTTTAATAATGTGTTGATCTGATTCTATTCAAATAAATGAAAGATGCCCCAGAACGCTTCGATCATGCATGACTAAAACATGAAGGTCACGAATCGTACTGTTATACAAACATTCGATCATCGTGGCAACCGCATGAAATTGTTCGCTTTCAGATCTACTTGGATTTAAAATAATATTTTGGGATTAACCTAAAATGCATGATTGTTGGAAAAAGGAAACTCTTCGCTTATAGCTAAACTAGGTTGCTTATCGTTCGTCATTATTTTTCCCGAGGGAGATACCAAATCGTAAGTTTTGAAAACACTTTTGTATGGACCGTGGGAATTTACGCGTATTCTTTGCAGTTATAATACTGTTTTGATGCAATATCCAGAGACTAGTCGTAAAACGAAATCTACGACGAATTAATTAATGACCATTTTACGATGAGACAATCAAAGATTATGCCGTGCGGTAAAACGATCGTGGCAAATTTCAAAGACTGCTAAAACTCACGTTATAGTTGTTACAGTTTCAGCGCAGTAATATCTCCAGAGGTAATGAATTTAGTGCCAGATCACTCATCATTCTGTAAGTGCAGTTTTACTTATAAAAGTTGGACCAAATTGGACACCTTATTTATGTCCTTTTTGAGTGGCACCAATGTTGTTCAGAATGTCAGTTTTGGATAATTTCACTGATGGAGGTCTTTTTGTTAAACTTAATCACCAAAGATCCTGATGTTGGTGGAAATTTATTGAGAGTACCATCCCAAGAATCAATGGCTTCTACAGACACTTATCACAGCAATGCCTCAAGTCTGGTTCAAGTGAGACCTGTTGATGATGAGGATGGAGCTGCTGCTGCTGACTTCGATGATGATGAACTATGGGAGCATGAAGGGCAGTTTGAAAAGAGCATGCCTAGTCACCAGTTCCGTTCCATCAGGGGTCTCCCATCAGAAAATGCAGTGAAAAAGGGAATAAGAAGGACTTTGAAGAGCAGAGCTCATAACTCTCGTGTCTCTCTGAGAAGTTTGTCTGGTGATGGTGGAGATGATGCTGGAAGGTTCTATGAAGATGAAGTGCTTCGTGATACGGAGTTTACAGCAGAAGAATTTGCAGAGTTGACAAAGAGAAGACAGTCTATCAAGGAAATGCCCACATCAATTAGACGGAAACGCAGTCTCAGGTTGGCCACGTGTTAACGTTGTAGAAATAGATGAAAACTGCACAACTATACTTGATAGTCAAATTAAAAAGTGCCTGTTCTGTTAAGAGGTTGAAATCTTACACCAGACAACAATTTACTGTGATGCATTGTAGGTTGCTGCAACAGATTACCATCTGACATATGGTGGAAATCTTGACTAGTTGGTTGTGACTGAAATTTGTCTTTGGAATCAGTTTCAAAAATTAAAACTGATTTGCACGGGTTAAACTGATTGAAAATACAAATTCTACAACAGATCGAGGAGATATTTCCTAGCTATTCCTATAGTGTCACTTGATGTGTGTTGTTGTAGAAGAGGCTAATGTTCCTGTGATGCTTTATGCAGCAATATATTTTGAGGCTGGCACACACAGGAGTGGCTCATCACAAGTAGCACCTGTATTAAGTATTGACTTGTTACCAAGTTTATCCAGACCTCAAAATGAGTATATGACATTTTGATGCACGAAAAAACTTCTAATCCTTGTGTTAATAACTCATGGAAATGTTGGATTCCCTTTATGATGTCCTAGAGTGTGCATGTACATGTTAAAACTCATAGAGTTAAACAGCTTTAAATTATCAAACTATGACTGAATGCTGTTACAATGAAAGACTCATGAATACACTAGTGATCTGATCAATAACCTAGCTTGAACTATGTAATGGTTTTACAGAGAGAATGTTACCACAGCTGTGGTCCAAAGAGGGAAGACGAAGCGAATTAGTGCTTGGAAACAATTTAAGTTCACATTTGCAATGGTAAATGTACATTTTGACAAAACATTTATTTCAATTGTTTTAATTGATTCTTAATTGATTATTTTTCTTATAATCAGTGTATAGGTTAGTTACTTAATAATTATAAACAACACCTAGCCTACAAGTACCAGCTGTTGTTTCCAATAAACTTTTACTTGTTTAACTTTGAATGTTATTTTGTACACTTATATCAGGGCTGGCAGCATTTTAAGGATGGCGCCAAAGAGATTCTTTATTCCATGGATTTGTGGAGGGGTCATCTAAAATTAGTTCATGGTAAGTGTCAGATGTATTTTTGATCATTACTGATTATTATTGTTATTGTTGTTAAAAGTGACCTAACAGGAATAGCAGGCTGTTACGTGTGCTTATACAAGTTGTGCTTTGAATGGATGCCTGCCTCAATGGTTTGCTTTGTTTCTTTCCTTTTCCCCTCCTCTCCAACTCTGGGTGGGTATTTATTCCACACCCAAGTTTGTCAGTGTTGCATTGACAGGTGCCTGTAGCTTGGTTGCCATAATATATATAAGTGACCTCCTTGCCACTTAGGAGTTTTGTCATTCTCTTCTTTAGCTACCTTTACAGCACCCACCCTTCAATATAACTTTAAAATCATGACCCTCAGTTATATCTCTCACTGCAATCTTCAGTTTTTCTTCTTCTGGATGATAATTTTCAGTATCATTCTATAGGCTTTTTGCATAAGTTATAATCAATTAAATATAAATATATTCTTTCTTCTTCAGGAATGTTTGGCTCAGGAGTAATGTCATACTTTGTGTTACTGCGATGGCTGTTCCTCCTCAACATTGTGATACTGCTGTTAACAATCTTCTTCCTATTTATACCACAAATGATCCATTCTCAGAGCTCAGACAACAACAATGCTTCCTTCACAGGATGGGAACTACTCACAGGAGAGGTATAATGGCCAATTAAGAAGTAGATAATGGCTTGAATCCAGGGGTTAAGTACTAAAATGTTGTTGTCCTAGCTGTTACACTTTTGTTCATGTAAATGAAACAAAAAGAAGCTTTAAATAGTGTTTCTGTTTGATTTAGGGAATTATCTAAGGATTTAGTTGATTCTAGCAACTGATTAAAACTCCCAAATCTTCTTCCTAAGTGTGGAAACAATTGCTGTCTCCTTCTCTCGATGTCAGTAGCAAAATTATAATTAGTAATTAGATTATATTTATTTACTATGAACATTAAGAGCTAGGGGATTGGAGTAGGGTGTTAAAACAAGACTTTGACATCAGGTTGAAGCTTGCTGCCTTAATTTTTTAGGCCCTTTATAAATTGCATGGCAGCTTGTTATTATGCATGAAGCTTTAAATGGAACCTATTTTGTGCCCAACATTTTCTTTCAGGGTTGGTTTGCTGCCACAGAATTGTACTATGGTGCATACACCAACCAGAGTATAACTAAAGATGATTTTGAGTATATCATGCCTTTGGGTTACCTGTGTGTCGTAGGTGGTTATCTGTTGCTGTGTCTGATCATGCTTGTTTACAGGTAAATACAGCCAAATAGTCAATTTTACAGTCGCTTGCTTGGTTTCCAAGCCTTTGAACAGGAGTACTTGAAGCTAAGGGTGACCTTGTTACATATGACATAAACATAACGTTGGTGCTTTAAATAAATACAAATTACTTTGTTATCAGTCATGCTAACCAGATACTGGTCTCTTTCACAGCAAGTAAGATCACCTTCAACATCACTCCAAATCAAGGGCATGGCAACTAAGTACACAACTGTGAAATGGCCAATTAAAAGTGCAATATAAAGAACTTAATTTTTGATTATATGCATGGGCCAATTAATATAAGGAGTGAAGTCTAGCATTTGAGCCATTTAAGTACTGTTGCAAGTGGCCCTGAGTGTAAGCCAGGGCTTTTCCCTCTTTCTCTTGCCAAAAGTGGCAGGGAGACCCTTGTCTGGGAATCGAACATTCTGTGGACTGTTCTTGTGGTAGACACTTATATAACTCTTGCAGCACCTTTCTTGGAGAAGGCCTGTTAATTAAAACATCAGATAGTGTTCAGGAGCAAGACACTTCACCCAACTTGAGGCTCTCTCCAATTTAGGGTCTACTTCTGGAATCTGTCAATTTTAACTGCTCCCAACATCTGTTTTCTGTCAGTGATTTCACATTCAAGGTCAAGAATTTAAATGTTCTTAAATTCAAACATTATACAATTATCAGTAAAGTTGGGAACAGTAATTCTCTTCTCTGCCTTATACTAAAGCCATGAATGGTAAAGTGACTGTTTTTTTTTTCCATTACATAATTATAGTATGGCAAACTCTTACAGAGAGAACTACATATACTCTGGGGATGAATTCAGCTTCTATGCATCAAAGGTCTTTTGCTCATGGGATTATGGAATCACTGACAAAAGTGCATCACTGTTGAAACATAAAAGTGTTTTTAATGAACTTCAGGTCAGTATTTGAATAGTTACTAGCAAGAATACTTCATAATCTTGATTAATGCCCATATAAGAATGCCCACAGACTTAAGAACTGTGTTGCTGCATTTACTGTACGTAGACTAAATCTTGTTATTGTACTTTGAGATGTGATAAGTGTCTTGTACTTCAGTTACACATTAAAACTAGGGAAAGCAGGATGTGATTCACAACTACCTGTAGAATTGTCCCTCTTAGCGCTATAGGTTTATCCTTGATATTAACTTTTTTATACTTGTGGTACGCCTCCCAGGGTACATATTGACTAGGGTATACTAAGTAGTTTAATTTGTGTAGTAAATCTTCCAGGCTGCAGGCTAACTAGGGTATAGTACTGCTACCTAAAGTATCTCATGTGTGAAACAAGCTGACCAGGACATAGTACCGATAGTACACCTCCTAAGGCACAGAATAACCACTCAGGGGGCGGGATGACATCACGATAGAACCTCTTGTAGGGCGCAAACAAACCAGGATGCTTTAGTCACTGTGAGCCAAAATTTCCTCTTTGGCTGAAACCCATGATGACACATACAGTTAGATAGTCAATTGTATCAGGTTCACCAAACCTCTGTGATACATGAACAGCTTCCACCCCCACTTGCCCTCCTGACATCCTGCCCACACTGACATTTCCCCCATGGGAGCTCTCTCCTAGCTAGCCTGACTGGCATTCAAACAGTTACAAGCTTCCAACTCAAATGTTTTCTAACTCAGTGAGAGCTGATGGATCATCTAGATGATCCATCAGCCTTCATATCCATTCCAATTATATTTTACTCTGTTTTTGTTAATTAAGCCGTTAAAATTATAATGTTACTGGTATTCTTCAACATGTATCCCTTAAAAAAACTGAAAATACACCAATATTATTGGCTTTGTTATTTTTACAGGAAGCCATCGCTGAACAGAGTTATTCAGTGGCCCATACTTTGGGTGAGAAGTGCGAACTTTTTGGGCTTCGTATATTCACAAATTTCATTGTCTTGGCCTTGATGGCGGGATCAGCATATCTCATCCTGTTTTCTGCAGGCCTCTCACTGCAATCATCAGAAGAAAATACGGTATTATATTTATGGTATTAACCATTTGATAAATTTTAGTGGGGCTCCCAAGCGTGCAAAGCGCGCGTGGGGCAGAGCCGCCCATACCCATGGAATATGCAGGGCTCGTACATGTCTTTAAAACCCTTGAATTTCAGGAGGCCGATTTCAAGGCCTTGAAAGTACTTGAATTTCATTTTGGGTCCTTGATTTTTTATTGAACAACTTTGAAAAATATCTGCTTTTGTTTTGCATCATCGGTAAATCCAAAACATAGATGTTAACAGAAACATTTTTCTTGGTTTTGAGGTAAAATTGTCATTACAAAAAGTCCTTGAAATTTCTAAGTAGGGTCCTGGAAAGTCCTTGAAAAGCCCTTGAATCTTTGGCCTGAAAAAGTGTATGAACCCTGAATATGGTCAACCTCATTTTGTTTGGTTGTCATGTGACTGACTGAGCGTACTTACATACGTGCCTTCAGATTGCACGGGTAGGGTAGTGGAGACTATCAAAATGAAGGAAGGGTGTCTCAGGCGAGTCTTGGCAAATACACATCTTTTATGTTTACTTAATATTACGAACTTAATTGGGAGCTCCGCTTTTAGGCTTGGCAAAATTAAATCTATATATTATGGAAAAAATGAGTAGAAGGGTTAGCTTATCAGTGGATCTGGCAGACCAGGGCATGGGTTGCAATTTGACAATGAACATGAATTTAGTGATAATTCAGTTTTCAGCATTGGGGCATGTGACATTGTGCATGTAAACTTTACACACCATGTAGAGGGTACTTTATGTGGTTCAAAGTGGTCTGGCTGAGTATTCACATCAGTGCTGCCATCATGCAGTGGTCTTTGGGTCCAGTAAGTTATGGAGTGTAAAATTTGTTTGCATGTGGTTCTATATATATGCATATTTAAGTAAAAGATTTTCATAGATAATCAATTGGGTCAAACAAGCTAGGGAATGTTAAGAAATCTTTTTTGTGTATATACTAGATTTGATGATTGAGACAAAGTGGGAGGACATTATTGAATAATGTATTAATTTCATTCATTTAGTTTTCCTCCACAGCTGGTCAAAATTAAGTGCATGCATACTTTGATTCTTTTCATCAAGGATACAGTTGCTGTGCTGGAGAAACTTTTGCTTCCGCTTGTGGTATCTGGTATCAACCTTATTTTGCCAATGGCCTTTCGCATTATTGCAAGTTTAGAAAGATACAAGAGTCCTCGAACTACTATAAATGTCAATTTGGCAAGGTAATGATGAAGGATGATCATAGGTCGGAGTAATGTGTAATTGCACTCATTTTTGGGAGCTAATGCATCAAGAACAAGAGGTTCAATTTACAATAGATTAATTTTCAATTAGTCAAACTTAATATAAGTATTATATTTAGATGTTTCGATGGATTATATTTGTTTGTCTACTCGGAGTTCAGCTTGCAAATGAGAATTTATTTTGCACCTTTTCAGTCATATTAATCTCAGTATGTATATATTAATAAATACCTATATATGATACATGATATACATGACTTGTGTGTATATGTATATATATAAAACTATATATATATATATTTATATATACACATTATAGATAGTTTATAAACATAAGTTCAAGGATTAAAGAGGACGCATTGATTCTCTGTGATTCTGAGTTTCGTGCCTATAAGCAAGCACTTATAGGCACGAAACTCTACCCCCACATAATATCTGTTTATTAAAAACTGGATCACTGCATAATGCAATTCAAGACTTTTTATTGGCTTAGCCATTATGGTATATGAGCCAATATACCATAATCTACAAATATGGTAAGCGTATGCATCAGCTTAAAATTAAAAGGGAGCTAAAGAATCTAATAATTTAATTTAACATTTTTAATCAATTATTCCACTTGAGCTTGTTCAGGGTATGAGATGATTATAACCAATGAGGCGCTAGGTGCCTCGTTGGCTATCTATCATCTCATATCCAAAGCACACTCGTGGAATAATTGTTAAATATATATAATTATAATTATATTTATCAATGTATTTTTTTTTAATCAGAACCACTCTGATGATGCTGATTTCAGTGACGATGGTAATTGTTCTACTCTTTGTGGACATTCAGCGATGTAGGAGAGGAAAGAATATTTTAGGCTCAGAAACGCAGTGTGACGAAGTAAGAAATTATAACATTTAATTTATTAATATAAAATGGTTGCCTTCCTGTGGTTTAACCTATATATATACATTAATTGGTGTCACAGTCACAATTTCTACTTTGTATCTCATGTCACAGCTGTACAATTTGTACGTAGGACATGTTTTATTTGCTTGTTGCTGTTTGGTTATTTGGTTAGAAATATCTGCATGCCATGGTAAACCCCTAATTCATTAAATTGTTTGAACTAGGGGGTATATATAATGTTTGATAGAGTAGTCTGTTTGTTCAGGTAGTCCTTAGAGGAATTGTTGCTAGTTGTAGTGACTATAATGTTTTGACAACTTGAGCAGAAGTTGTCATCAGAGTCAGGGGAAAATTTTTTGTCAGACGAGTGCTACAAGTGTGGATTGTGAAAACTGATTGGTAACATTACCAGTCCATTGGCAATGTTACCAATGCTAGGTTGTTTGTTTGTTTGTTTGGTGCCAGTAGTTGTTGACACCAGCTGTTAACTTGATTCATAAGCTTAAATTAAGAAAGTGTTAAAATGTGTTCATATTTTAACTTCAGGCAAGTCTGAAGTTAAAATACTCAAACTAATTTAATTTATTTTGTATTTAGGCTATTAAGGACTGTTGGGAAAATTATGTTGGATACACTTTCTATCGACTTGTTATTGTCGACTTTGTTTTCCTGTTGTTATCCACCTTCTTTGGAGAATTTGTCCGAAGGTAAGTGGCTGGACATTGTGATTTTAGATGAAAACTTATTAAATGTGCTTGGCCTGCCTACCTGTCTAGCTCCCTAGTGAATAAGAGCATTACCTTATGCTTATTATAATTAGGAGCTCAATGATTTGCAAATGGATGCAGGTTACATTTAGAGAAGGGGAGCTGCTGGAGCTTAATAGTCTGCAATTCTTGGGGAATGTTGACAGTGTGCATTAAGGAGAAACAAATTTTAAGAAGTTGAATTTTTATAAAGTGCATTAAGTCTGCTTTTATGAGCTATGATTGAACCCTAAATACCCTTAACTGCAAGGAAGATGTAATCAATATGTTAATGATGACGAGTTTTTTTTTTTTGGAATATTTTTTCAGGATTTTTACAGTCAATTGTCAATGTTGCCAAGTACTTGGTCCACCTGGCTTTGACATTTCAAGGAACGTCATTGATCTGATATATTCACAGTGTCTGTGCTGGTAAGAAATTTTTCTTAATAAACTCCAACTGGTTGTGTGTGAGACATCTATCATTTCTCCAGCCTGCTTGCTCCTTTTTTTTCATCATTCATTTTGCTCATTTTTCTTTCTTTTCTCTCTCTCCTCCACAAATCCTCTGTACTCTGATCTTAGTCAGTTGTACAATACCTTTTTTTGTTTGTTCATCAATGCCCACTGATTAAAATTTCCATTTAACAAAATTTTTTTAAAAATGTTTCTCTTTGTTCTTCTCCAGGCACGTGTACAGTACTAGTGCTCCCACACTTCCTCTCTCATTTGCACTGCAGTAATAACAAAATGATATCTTCTCTGTATTTAGGATTGGCACTTTCTACTGTCCCATGCTGCCAGTTATCCAAGTGATAAAGCTCCTCATTTTGTTTTACGTGAAAAGGGTAGGTATAACCAATGATTAGATAGAGCGAGTGAACTTTATTTGTAATTAAAAATATAGTCACTGTATGTTGAGTGCATTCATTAATTGTTAATTCATAATAATATTGAAACTCACCTGAATATCTATGAACACATGTACAGAAGATTAAACCAAAAGAAGCAGTGCTCTTTGAGTATCCCTTAAAGTTTCTAAAGCTGTAACCTTAACTGTCATGCTAATTACACCTCCTATCATATACCCTTGAAAAAGGAATTACGCGAACACCTTCTCAAACCTTCTCGCCTCCCAGTTAGCCCAATGGATAGAGCGCTGGACTGTTGTGCGGGAGGTCGAGGGTTCGAGCCCTGGCCAGACCAACACTCAGTCAGGGTCTTAAAATAACTGAGAAGAATTTGCTACCTTTCTATAACATCAAGAAATGGTTAGATATTCTAGTCTTCTCGGATAGGGACAAATAAATGGAGGTCCTTTCTCCTGCAGGGTTGGGGTAGGAGATGTTAATTTCCCATACACAAGATTACTGTGTGATGGATGTCCTCCCCTGGGGTGGGATGGGTGGGAGGGTGGACTAGTACGAATGGTTCCTATGTTCCTTTCCAGTCCTTCCCCACTGCAAAACTTAATGCAGTGAAAATGGACTAAATTAAATTAAATTAATTATTAATGAATTAATTAAATTACATTACATTACACTAATCAAACCCTTCCCAGTGTTTTGAATGAATTTTGGTCAAAACTTCAAGTTGTTTGGTTTTGGAAAACTCTGAGTGAAGAAGGAATGACCCAAGATAAATGGAGTTAAATGTAGTTTACTCCATGTTTCTTCTTCTTATTTGCAGCCAGTCAATGAAACATTTTGATTTAAAAAAAAAAAAAAGACTGGTCAATGTGTTTCATATGATCACTGGTTACACCATCTTTTTTGACTGCCAACTCTGCAAACTTTGGTAGTCTGTAAGAGGCATGGTATCAGTAAATACTTTTTTAAGAGAGCCCATTTTGACTGAGTTTTAAAAACCAAAAATTAATTAAGTAATCACAAGGGTCAATTAAAATGTCTGATGGAACCAATAATAACTCAAAATTAAAAGGAGTAATTTGACCTTAAAAGTGCAGAATAATTACAATTGATCATCCTGGATTTGGTTTAAGTTTTGTATCTAATGAATGAGAGAATGGAATGAGTTGTTAAGTAAAGTCAAGCAATAGTGCTCAGTACAATTCCTAATATTTTTGATGCATAATCAGAATTATGCCAAGATATCCACTGTTATAAACTTAAGTGTCTTTTCCCACGTGCTTGTAGACAAGTGTGGTGATGAACTGCCGCCCATCCATGAGGCCTTTCAGAGCATCCAGAATGAACCTTTTGTTTCTGTTTTTACTGGCTGTGTCCTTCTTTCTGTCCATGATTGTGATAGGATATACCATAATGTCATCAGACATGTGAGTAAATAAATATACTTAAGTGTCACTGATCCTGTTGGGGCTAAGAGAAGCCTTACAAACCTGTATACACTCCACAAATTATATAATATATAACAAATCATGATTATAATTATACTATATTGTGATCAGAGAAAGCATTCACTAAATTTGCCTCTCTCCCCCTGCAACATACAGCGTAATTCATTGCTCATGATCAGTTGGTTGTACTAACAACCTATAGTTTGCTGGACACACAGTTTCAAAGCATGAAGTACGCTACTTCTGACTTTTTTCTCTGAAATGACTTTGATACCTTTCAAATTCAATTCTCTCCCTTTTACCTGGAGGCATTCTCTAAACCCTCAAACTCCCTGGAGTATAATTATTAAATGTGTAATGCAACTTCAGTTACAAATTTAAAGAATGGCTTCATTTTATAAAAATTTTCAATGACTGCAAAACCATCAGCAGGCTCCTTATCAAAGTTACCTTGAGTAAAGCAAATGCGACATATGAAGCATTACAAGTTTTAGTAAAACAAAGAGACTGCTCACTCTTTTTATATCAGCTTTGACTGTTAGTAAGTGGCAGTCTGCCCTTAGACATAAACTGTTTGTTTACATGTAGTTGCGTTTTCTGAGGTTTGTTTTCCATAATTTTGCAATTAAATTTCTTGAAAAGCTGAATGCTTATCAAGTCTTACTTGTGTTTATATTAGTAATTATCTTTATTTGCTTTTGGCAGAACCAACCCCTCACCTAACTGTGGTCCTTTCCGGTAAGTTGTCATTTATAATTTTGTTGTAATTTCACTGCACATTATGTACCTTACAGGCATGGTAAATTTTACAATGTGCAGACAGATTGTTTGCATGTTTGCTTGTTTGTTTTAACAATATTCCTTTAAATTGCTCACAATGTTGCTTGTTGCTTTGGTATGTTTAGAGGACGGAAATTCATGTACGAAATTGTGATAGAAACAGTTGACAACTTACCAAAGTGGCTACAATTAACCATAGAGTACGCATCCTCTGCGAGTTTTATTGCAATGCTGTTTTGTATTCTCGGGTAAGAATGAAATTCATTGTTTTAAGTTGAACAGCTATTTGTGGTTAAAATTATAGCAAATTACACAGGGCATTTCGATTGAGACTCCATGTGGTATCACACTTAGTTTTGCTGTACTTGCTCGGTGATTGGTCCAAAAAAAAACTTTTCCCATGCTCTCAACCAATTACTTTGCCTGTTTTTGCTTTTAATTCTCACTGACTTCTTGTGATGTTACAGTGACTCTGATTAATAATCTGACTAGCTCTGATCCTTAAACAGTCACAAAAAAACTGATGACTAATGTATTTATGATAGTTTTGACAGTGGTTTTTTTTTTAATTCATTCATTTTTTCATTCAAAGGTTAATTTATATGGTTTTCCCCTCCGTATTGAACTACATGGGGATTGAGTAATTATGTTGTTTCTATCATAAGCTTTTTTAACAGTTTCCATCAGTCTAGACATGGCAATCATTAAAGATGATGACTTTATACACTGATATCAACTCCTTTTTCACTGCAGGATCATTGTATATTATTTTAAAATGCTTAAGGATTCAAATGAAAAGAAGATAAAACTACTGAAAGAACAGATTTCCTTGGTGAGTAGTAGGTACAGTTTCTCTGCATGAACTTGAGGTGCCGTGGATCATCACTTTCTGTTTATTATAGAACTGTTTTTTTTTACTGATTGTCTCTTAATTTTCTGTATTGCTGGCAATTGTTTTGATGATTATAGGACCTTGATAATGCTCCAATGTCTCATTCCATTATTTTAATACAATTTGAAAGACATTATTTTTTTCTGAGCCATGTATGAGGAAAAAATAAATTTCCATAGGCAACGAAAACCTGTAAAACCCCATAGGATTGAACACAAACAAGACTCAGTCTGTGATCCGGATGGGCAATGCAAAAAAAGTGAAGTTACCGCTGCACCCTTTACCTGAAGGTTCTCTTTCTTTTTTCCCAGGCTGGTCGAGATAAGCTTTATCTGATAAAGAGAATCAAACAGGGAATGAGCATGCCAGTAGATGGTGACCTGCAATAACTTCCAAGTGCAATTGAGCCTGTTGTGTCACTTTTTTTAACTTACCATGATACTGTAATGTTTTCTATCCTGATACTCAGACTATATATCCTAAGTTAGTGTGCAACCTTTCTTGAAAACTTTTTACATAGTAGGATTGTAAAATAGGGTAGACTTAAAGACGTTGTTTTTATAATATTACAGTGATCCAAATTTTGCTAGATGATCAATGATATGTAGATACACTTTGTAAACCTTAGCTATGCAGATGAGGTTGAAACAAATTGTAATAGCTGATGAAAACTGTAAAAGTTATTAGGGACCTTAAGCAGTCAGGACGGCAACGCCAAGGAAGACTTTGATTAAAAAATGAATTTCTACTCTTAAGTCAGAATTTCAAAAATGGCTGCATGAGCTTACTGTCCCATAAGGCGCCACACTGAGCTCAACTTCAGCATGACGTATAAAAGTAGCGTTGAGTTCCAATTGGAAATTAAATTAATTTGCCGTCGCGGTTTTGGTTCGCAGACGACGCAAATTTTTGCGATTTCACGTTTTGCATTGGACGGCTAAGAAATGTACAAAGTTTCAAAACGCATGTGCTGAGCTATTGTTCTGCCAATTAGATCTCTTGTTTTTCCACACCGTCGTTGCCTTTGCCATCGTGGTTGCTTGAGGTCCCTATTAAAATTAAGATGTTACACAAACGTCCTGTGTTAATCCAGCATGTAACTCTGCATGATGGATTGTGAATATTCAAAGCAATGGAAAGAGCCAACATCACTTGCATGTAGATTCTTTGTCAAACTTATCATGTCATATATTAACCCCTAATGTGACTCAATCCTGTAGAAGGATTGGGAACTTAAGAAGTGAAATGTTGGCTGTCACGTAGCCTGAGGATTGGTTTGTTAGTAGAGCATTATGTAAATCAATAAATTTGTCTCAGGGAAAGCTAAATTGTTGATTGAAATTATAACGAAAAAGCTCAGGCAGTTTACTAGCTCGGGCAGTTTACAAGCTCAGGAAAGGTGTGTCTAAGGGCATTTTTGCCTCAAAAATTAATTCCTTTTACTTGCCATTTGGCACAATAGAGAGGATGGGGAAAAAGTCAGTTGGAGTAATAGCAGAAAACAAAGGAGGACTTAGGGAATTTAAGCCTTGAAAAGTGAGATGAGTCTCTAAAGCATAGGACTAGCAAGGTTAAGTTGGGTAGTTCCTGAACCCAAATTGAAAGCGTGTTCCTGGCACTCAGTTTGAGGAAATGAACAACAAAGCAGGCCAGCTGGTGAAGAAAAACAAGAGGCATCCCCATCCCTATCACAATTTTAAGTCCTGTGCAACATGCTAACCATCATTTATTTTGTCAATCTCAACCCTGGTTTTCAAACTAACGATAAAATATTTGCAATGAAATATTTGTGGTATAATTGTTATCTGAGAATAGTGTTAGAAAGTTAAAATAATAGCTTACTATAAATTATTTACATTACAGGTAACAATTAATACTGCTTGATTGTACAACTAGGGAAAAGATTTGCTGTTCTCAAAAAGACAAAAGCCATGAATTCAATCATAGTAATAATATTATAATAATTAAAACTTGTGGAAACAGACCAATTATTGCTTACCATTTTCTGTGCAAATAAGTATGTACAAAATTCTCATACACATACAATAGCAACCATTTGTACTTTCAACTGATTAAATTCATTTTTTTTCAATGGTTAAATCAGTAAAAAGTGATATTCAACGTGGATGGAAGTAGAAAACAAAGCTTTTCAAACTGAATTCCATTTGATAAAACTTCCATCAAAAGGTAAGCACTTTAATTAGTACTTTACTTAATCTAAAATGATTTGGAAATCTTCTCTGGTAGAGTGGCATTTCTTAACAACCACCTTTGGAGAGAGATAAAGCTAAGAACAGTTGTAGTTGTCATCGTAAAACTTGAGTTAAGGTGCCCATGGTGTTTAAAATTCCATGAATGGAGCAATGAAAAATTGAGATTGGTGGGGGGGTTGTGATGTTTCTGAGTGATACAAAAGATCCTAATTTATAAACTTCATGCACTGAGCCGCGATGAAAATGATTCTCACTGCTGAACAGTATCACATTACTGTGAAGATCAAACAACCAAATCAGGAAACTGATGACTGCTCAGTTTCACATTTTAAAAGCAACCTCAAATCCATGTTGAAAAGCCAAACTTGATTTGCAAATTATCTTAAGAGGTGCAGGACTTGGAGTCCAATGCTTGGTCAATTCTTCTTTCAGAACCCTTCCATCTTCTGAATCAACATACCAACATAGACAGTGGAGATATGGCAACAGATGTTCACCATCCACAAGCTGTCGGTTTTCACTTGAATGCAGCATGTGCTCCAGTGTAAAAAGTCCAAGTTGTTGAGTCTCTGAAGACCCGGGCATTCTGGGAATTAATGTTGGACCTTTGATGCAGGATCCAGGATCACAGCTTGCAGAATCAGCACGTTTGCCTGAGTGACAATGATTACCACCTTCTTTTTCTGACTTCTTGTAATCTAGACCAGGTCTTTCCCCTCCAAACTGTTTCCCAGAAAAGGCCAAACTTACAAAGGGTATCATGGTGACCCAGACATAGTTATGTCTTTCTTCCCATGTTGACACTTCAGTAGGTGAGTATTCTTCAAGAAAGACAACAATGAGATCATCTATGTTTTGAGCTGTTTCAGGATCCAACTGAACCAATGCAGATGACCTTATTCTTGCAAGGAACAAGGTGCAGTAGTAACTACAAGAAAGAAATTACATTAAGTAACTAAAATAGCTGAGGAGGGTCTATGACGGAAATATCAAATTCCTGTCATTGTTAATAATGACGCAGAACCATGTACTGGTGTACATATGGCTTTTGTAGAGACTTCATTCAGATCTTAATTGGCTAGTTAGTGATAGGATTGAATTGCAACATTTTCACAGATTAAGTGAAACATAAGAGGGAGAAGATATAGAGCATAATTTTATTACATGGCCGTGTGGGGATACGAATTTTATCCTCGAGCTGTATCTCTTGCCAGCTTGAGAAGGTAAGATTCGTATCCCTAAGTGGACACGTAATTTTCTGTTTATTTTATAGATACTGATGAAATTTCAACATAAAACACAACTTTTTTTTATTCATTCTTGAAACAGCAAACTTGTGCAATTAAGTGGTCACCCATTGCAAAATTCCTGTCACAAAAGTGTTATGAAACTTGGATATAAAGTTATAAAGGAGAAAAGTTATAAAGGAGAAAAGTTATAAAGGAGAAAGTTATAAAGGAGAAAAGTTATAAAGGAGAAAAGTTATAAAGGAGAAAAGTTATAAAGGAGAAATGAAGACAATAATACTTATATTTTTATATTTTCTGTTCCAAAAAAAAAAAAATTCCAATGAAAAAATAGTAATCATGTTAGTAACCATGGCAACACCAATATCCTCACAAGTGAAAGATAAAAATAGTATCTTCACTGCATGCAATGGGGATATAATTTTTTAGTAAAAGGAAAAATCCTGATATTTCATCAGTATCTAAAATTTTATATAATAAATAGGAGATAACACATTGTTAGTGAGAACCTGTGACCTTGCAGTTGCCCTTGGCTGCAGACCTAGGACAGCATCTTCAAAACCTGAACCCATAATTTTAAACTCTACATGTATCCCTGCATGCCTGCAAATACTCCCAAAAAATAATCTCATACACTGTACATTTAAAAATTAGTTCTACCTGGTGGCCATGTCATTGATATTGGCTTCTTTCATGAGGTTTATCATCTTCTTATGCATACCATTTTCCACCAGAATCTTTGGTGTTTCCAAACTGCATGCACAGCAGAACAAAGTATTTGCAGCAATCTGGGAAGCATATTTTGAGTAGGTAGTTGAGTGTCTGACATCCAAGGGGAAGCTAAAATTCCTTGATGTGGCCATCATAAATATCAGTTTATTGACAGTTTTCGAACTTCGAGCAATCACCTCCTGACAATCAGGGAATTCTGCATACCTGAGGGAAGAAAACAACTTGTTTTCAGTGATTCATTTATGTCAGTACATGCAGAAGAGTTTGCTTGAAGTTCGTGACTGCTGCCATTTCATTCACAATACAAACATAGTATTGAGCCACTGCACCTCATCTGGGATGCTGTCTGTGAGTTTGCCTGCAGGAAATCCTTTATCAGTATCCTCCCTATGATTTGAGCTTTTTTTTTTTTAGATCAATACAATGATGAATCTATGACAAAGTACAACAGAAGTCTTACTGAACAAGGCAGCCAACAGCTGTTTCATTGATTCTTGCAACCTCCCAGTACTCCTCAGAAGAAGTTGAGTACCCATCAGGGTCGGCAAGCAGAGCCTTGACAACATAAGGGAGCCCTCCTTTCTGTATCAACAATCTGCGATCATGCCAAGTCTCGGAGAAATTCCAGAGCAAGCTCAGGCAGTGTGCATGCAACTGCATCTGCTGATCATTCAACATTTTTAGGTGGTTTTCTAATACATCCAAATCACCTTTATTACATTCTCCAAGATATTTCCTGCAAAAAAAAAAAAAAGAAAAAGAAAGTGATTATATGAAATCAAATCTATGAAGTCACCCAGCATTTTAACAAGCACATTAATTTCTTTTTAAATATTGTTGCATCAGGCACAAGCATCAGTATAAATGTTAGAATTACATGTAATTGTAAAATATTCCCAAGAAATACCCAGACAGAAAATTTGGATGACTTTGGTGGAAGTCAATGTCTCAAGTCACATTAGTAAAATTTTTGTCACAGAGATAAACAAAGCTCTTTGCAGGACATTATTTTCATGAAAGAGGGTAGGTTTCTAATGAAACTTTGTTGTGGCATTGGTGGTATGACAAGAAGTTTAGAATACTATAGACTAGTGTACTATACTAATCTTATATATCTTGATTCAACTAAACTTAGCAAACACTTACCTGGCCATGAGACTTCCATCCAATGAGTACCTTTTGTTTGCAAACTTTAAAACTTCCATAAAAGAATCAAAACCACCTTCTTGTACAAAGTAATGACGGTGGACTACAGACTTGACATTTTTCCAAGGAATAAAATATTCAAATGACAACAGTTCTAATGCTTCACCTACATGGTCATAATTCAGATATGAAATGCCATCATCTTGCGTTAATTCGTTGACTGTCAGAAGTTCAGTTTGATCCTTGCTGATAATGAAGTCTGAAAACTCCTTAATATCTTTTAACAAATTTTTCACTTCCTTGAGGTTTCCTTGTGAAATGCATTCTAAATTTACGGTGTCACCTTCCCGAAAGTATAATTTCACAATAGGAAAGGAGTTATCATTCCCAAATTGTCTTCCTTGATAATACAGTTTCTGATCACAACATGGAACTTGAATCTCTTTTTCAAAAATCTCTTTTAGATCCTTTACACATTTACTGTCCCAGTCGTTGACGGTAATTTTTATATGCTCCGTTCGCTTTGTATCCGAACATCTTAGTTCTACGTTGACCTCCATAATAAATCGATCTAATTTTTCAAATTGTCCCGTTTATCTTAAGCACTAAACCAAATTAACGCACTAAACCAAATTAACGAGATCGTCACATATTTTGTATTATCACAAGCCTTGAAGCTCCCTGCATCATCCCGACGAAAAAATCACAGTGAATATTTATCGACAAAGAAATTCAGTAAACTAAGTAGAGAAACGTATGATAAATGATTTGCGTACTTGAGCAGCTTTAAAGGAATCAAAATAAGGGGGAAAGACTGACTAATCCCGACATACAAACCACCATCTTCAAGAGAAACACTTCCCACCATCCCTTTCTGTTTTGGGCTATTCTCAAACGTGACAGATGCTGGCGTGACACAAAAGGGACTACAAAGAAAGAATCAGCAATCACTCAAATTTCCTGTTGCTTGTACTTCTCAGGAAACAATGATTCATCAACGAAAGAAAAACAACAAAAACAAAAACAGAAAAATAAATAAATAAAATATGGAGTTTTATCAGCGGCTTTAGCCGATTAAGGCAATCCTGTGCATGGTGTAACGAGTTTGCATATCCTGGAGAGCACGATGGGAAACAATGTTTGTCAACATGGCGGAAATCGAGCCTAGATGGTCTACCATTTCGATCGACGCAAGTCACCGACAGACTTTGAGAAGCATGAGGGTTTCGTAAGCTCACACGAATTATTTAGTCCATGGAATTTTACGTGGAGTACCACAGCTCCGAAGGAAACAGCGAAATTGGCAGAACGAAACTATCTGTTCCTGATTTAAATACCACAACCATTAAAGATGTGAAATATATGTTGCAAGGGCGTATTCAGGTGCCGGTTTGCGACCAGCAATTGTTCTATCAAGAAAGAGCGCTCACAGTCGATCAAATGAGTCTCGGCCGACTGTATTTTCGGGAAGGTGATACTTTAAATCTGCAATTTACTGCTGCTGCAGATATACAAGGAATGACTGAACTTCTGAATGTGTTAAAGAAATGTGCGAGAGAAATTGAGGCAAAGCTGGAAAACAAGCTTCCTGATATCAATGAAGATTCTGAAGGCGTGTGGCGGTTTTATGACCGGCTTCTGTACGCTTTGGAGGGACTTGCTTCGTTTTTCTTTCCATGGAAATGTTTACGATCCGTTGCTCAAAGACATTTCTTCGTTCAGGAGGAAGGATTTGACGCATTCTTGAAAGTTTTTAAACTTTCCAGGCAGCTCTACTTGACTGAGCAACAAGAGAGTGACCTAAATTTGTGAGTAGCTACAAATCGGGCAAGAGTACCATATAACCCCATATATTAATTATGTATTCAGATTAGTAGACTTTGTTTTTAAAATTTTGTCGTGAAAGACAACGAAGTGGAATGCATAATTAATGTATGGGGTTATATGGTACACTTTCCACAAATCATCCAAAGCCCCAATTGGGGCAATTGAGAATAGACGGGCTTGTCACTGGCGAGGAGAAGTGCCGGGGCTTGCATGCTTATAGGATTTACTCAGGAACATTGCAGGGGGGGGGGGGGGGTAACTTTTTAACAGTATAGTGAAAGTGATAACAGAACAACTACTTGCAGCATTTAATGCTGAATTGCGAGTTGTTTTACAACACTGTGTGGGGGACTTTACCAGACTGCTAGTAGCAGTTTACAATCAATAAAGGTGAATCTAACAGATGTCCCCTCCCCCCAATTCCCAGTAAACAGGCCAGACCACATCACAGTAATCTCTTGAAGTGGATTCTTTAATGTTCCCTGCCTAACCAAATTAACTAATTAATAGATGCAGGAGACAGGACCGACGGTTTATTCATCCTTATCCGAGAAGACTAGAATGTCTAACCATTTCTTGATGTTATAGAAAGGTAGCACATTCTCCTTAGTTATTTTAAGACCTTGACTGTTGGTCTGGCTGGGGCTTGAACCCTCAACCTCCCACACAACAGTCATGGCAATACTGGCCATAACGGGTATGGTTTTTTGGCACTTTTTTCTGGACAAGGACTATCACTATATGACTTTTTATGCTAAACAGGATCTGAACCCACATGGAACAAAGCCTTGTTTCAGAATTGTTTCCTAGATTCGTAAAATTTGTGGCTTAAAACGAAGTAAATTTTTCAAAATTGATGCTATAAAAACCTTTGCAAGAAAACATGACAAATCCTATTTCATCTTCAAGCTAAATAGAGTGAGTCAGTGTTCCAAGTTTAACAGGAAAGGTCAAATAAAAAATCTGAGTTCTTACTGCTCCTAATTGTAACGTTGTATTCAATGGATAGACAAGAGTTTGTGTCTGTGAGAGCACTCCTTTATTCAAGCATCTGCTCGGTTACACACGTGTGTTGACTGCTGGTAAATACTGTTGTATTACAATGGCTAATGTATTGAAATCACATGGATATAACGTCACATCCCCCTTCCTCAGATAGAGAGAGCGGGTAATTAATAATTTTCTATAATCAATGTTTCAACGAACAGGAACATGGTGATATATGAGATAAAAAAGTATGGTTTGCAGTTTGTCTGCATGACAGTTAATGATTAGGTTGCATAGTCCTTCAAATAGGAGGGTGGCTTGCTGACTCGTCTTGACCTTGTCTGATAGTGTCCCTGGTGCACTTCAGGTACCTCCGGTAAGGGCATGGTGGGTGCTTTCTGGTTGTCAGTGAGTGTGGCTGGTTCAGTGAGACTGGGTTTGTCTCTCAAATTATGTCCTGATGCTGGGATGCTATCGCTTGTGGGGGTTAGTGGTTCACTTGCGGGTTCTCTCACGTAGACAAGGTGTCTCCTGTTGCGACAGTGCTGTCTTCCTTCTTCTGTGCGGACTTTGTAGCTGCATATGTCAGATTTGTGTTGGACTTTTGCTTTGACCCAGGGCTTATGGACGTTAGCTGGCTGAAGAGGTTTGATGCGTACGGTGTCGCCCACCTGCCGTTCTGGTAGCTCCTTCGTTCCTAAGTTGAAGTAGAAGTCTTGCTTTGCTTTGCGACCCTGCAGTTTTTCTAAGGTGTCTCTAGGGACTTCTGGCGTCAGCAGCGAGGTTGCAGTAGGTAGTCGGGTTCGGGTCCTCCGACTGAAGAGTCTTTGTGCAAGAGAGCTGTCCATTCCTTCAGTGGGTGTGTTTCGCTAGTCGAGCAGGGCAAGATATGGGTCACTATGGGACTCTATGGCCTTAATCATGATTGACTTTGCTGTCTTGACTGCGTTTTTGACTTTCCTGTTGGACTGAGCAAAACTGGGTGAGCTTGTGTTGTGGACAAAGCCATAGTATTTGGCGAAGTCGGCAAAAGCTGTAGAGTTAAAGGGTGGGCCATTATCGGATATCAGGGTAGTTGGCAGGCCGTGGCGGGCAAAGTGTTGTTTGAGTTTGAGGATGACTTCTTTAGCTGTCTTGTTCAGTCTTGTGTGATCCACTTTAAAGAAGTTTGAGTAGTCGTCAACTGTGATGAGGTAGGATAGCTGGTCAGTTTGAAAGAGGTCGCAGCCGACTTTTGCCCATGGCACTTCTAGGACATCGTGTGATATCAGCGGCTCTTTTCGTTGATCCCGAGGATGGTTGTGGCATACTTCACATCTGGATATGAAGTCTGTAAATTCCTGATTCATACCTGGCCAATAGACAAGTTCTCGGGCCCGATGCAGAGAGCCTTATGCCTATGTGTCCTGCGTGGAGTCTCTCTTTAACAAATAGTCTAGCACTAGAAGGGATTACCAGTCTTTCGCCTTTGAATATCAGGCCGTCGTGAATTGAAAGTTCGTCTCTGAAGGAGAAGTAGGTAGCAAGGCTGTGGGGTACTGCTGCCTTGTTGTCTGACCATCCTTGTCTGATGGCTGTCTTCAATGAATTCATGTCATGGTCTTCATCAGTTGTCTTTCTTATCCAGGCTATGATTTCGTCTGAGGCAGATTGGAATTGTAAAGCATTGACACTCTCGATATCAACCTCGACCTCACTTTTTCTGTCATCTAGCTTGAGTATGTCTTCGTCAGAGACATCCTCTTGGGGTGTGGTTGGTAAGTAGGCTCTACTGAGTGTGTTGGCCATGTACATCTGTGAACCCTTCTTATATGTAACTTCTAAGTCGTACCTCTGAAGCCTCATCATCATTCTTTGGAGGCATTTTGGAGCGCTAAGTATACTCTTCTTGAGTATAGATTCGAGAGGCTTGTGATCAGTCTCTACCTTTGTCTTTCGCCATATATGTATTGGTCAAACTGTTGTGTTCCAAAGACAATGGCCAGCATTTCCTTTTCTATCTGTGCGTAGTGTTGTTCTGCTGTGGTAAGGGATCTGGAAGCATAGGCGACGGGCTGCCCCTTTTGGAGCAGGCATACCCCAAGTCCCCTTGCATTGGTTACACACGTGTGTTGACTGTGGGTAAATACTGTCGTATTACAATGGCTAATGTATTGAAATCACGTGGATATAACGCCACACTAATGATTGGTAGAAATATCCTTGAATTTGGATTCTTGGTCAGTCTTTGGAGAGGAGAGAGTTGATGAGGGATAAAGAGTGAGAGATACCCAAGGCTGTGCTCTAAGAAAAATTGAATGGAGCCCAGTACTTTGAAACTGTGAAATCCAGGGTGCCCAGCATATGCTTTGTATGAAAAAAACTAAAATTCCTGAGTCGGTTAAGAGCAAAAGTAAGGCACCAGGGGCCACCGGGCGCTGCTAGACCACAGCCTTGGATACCAGAGTGGGGTTGGGGGGTGGGTAAGGGTGAGGGGTGGAATAATTTGGGATTATCCATTGATGGTTTGCAAAGGTATTTTGGAACATTAAGTTACACATCAATACTCTATTAAATTACTTTTTAAATTATGATAGTCAGTCTTTTTGTTTACCCACAGAAATGCAAATTTGCGAGAAGCAACCACAATTCGAAATCATCTCAAACTCCACTTCAATCAAGGACAACTTGTTCTCCAGTTGTGTTGTCTCAGTTTTTTGTGGAATTTTGGTGAGACGCCTCAAGATCGCAAGTTTCTTTTGTCAAAGGATGTCTTTCCCTTAACTGTTGATGCCCTTTTACTTCAACCTAGTCCCCTGGAGAAAACTGGCCATATTGACATGGCCAGCTTGGTGGTTGGTGTAAATGAGAGTGCAGTTGGATGCTTTGGAGGGTGAGTCACATTTCTCAACACTCTCTTGACCCTTTCACTCCCAAGATCTTCCTAGCAATTCTCCTTACTGTCTGCTTTACAATTCTCATGATGCAAGTTTGGAGAATTTGGTATTGGATCAATTAATAATCCTCCCAAGTGGTATTTTTCTTTATTCTCATCACCTGTTTGCTTGATATTATATTGATATTGTAAGGAGCAAAATCTGTCTTGGTCACTCTTGGGACTATAAGGGTTAAGTACCACTGTGGCTTTCAACTGATAGTGTGTCCCTTTTTGTGACAGTCTGTCCACCTATTTTTGCTTTAATATTTTGGAAATTCTGTTTAAATACAGGCATACATTCAAGTAATCTAATGCACTGTGATATAATCTTCATGAGTAAATATTGTAGTTGACATGTCATCTTATACTTGGCTCCTTATTGGTTTGTATATGATGCAGATGTACAGTGATTTACATGGATTTGCATGTTATTATTGTTTAGCATGCCACCATTAGAACCACCTCATGATCAAACACTGATGAATCCTTATGTATCATAATGATTCTGAATTTTAATCCTTTTTGTAGATTGGTAGAATGCAATTCTAACATCCAAGAGGAGGTGTCTAATATGCCAGCTGTGATCAACAAGCTACTTTTTATGATAGACAGATGTCAATCCGAGCCTGCAGGATATTCACTGTTTTCAAGCCAGGTTGCCTCCAATTCACTGTTTTACTGCACATTCAATGTTAAATCTGCCCAGTCTTTGGTTAATTGTGGAGCAGTGGAAAAAGTGCTTCTTATTACAAAGGCACTTCTTGATGATAAGGATGGCAATACACCTTTAAGGTTGGAGATTGTAACAAAGTAGTGCTGACGGTTACCTTATTTATTTACATACTTTAATTTACAGCTGAAAATGAATTCTACCATAAAATAATGTGTATGACTATTTTTTTGGCCGCTAGTATATCAGTGACCATTTCTTCCAAATTGACATTATAGTACTAGTATAAAAATTATATATCCTCGATGGTTTGTTTAGTAAGAGTGATATTGTGGTTGCTCTTCAGGAGTGGCCAGGGAGTTGCAGGTTTAACCTGTGATGGCTTAAAGTATGAAAACTCCTTCACATATATGAAATAGCTTTGGCAGGGTGGGCCAGTTGCACTATCTTCAGTTTTTGCATACTTTAAGAGCTAAAGGTGATCATTCCTACTCATTGACTAACAAGGTTATTTTTCTGTGAACCAGGTATTACTGTTGTCTGTTCTTGGCAAGAATTCGATCAGCTCCTCTAGTCAAGCTCGATATGGAAACTTGTATGGCTATAGATGAACTTATCAACCTGTTCCTAGACAGACATGTTCCAAATGAAATCTCAAAATGGGAGGAGGAAATGTCTTTTGTGTGGATGACAATGGTGCCACTAGTTCATTTGGCTTTTGCTGGAGGGAAGGAATATAACAGTGATAGTGAAATTGATTGCGATAGCCATGGAAATGAAATTAATTTAATGAAATGCGATTCCTCATCGCATAATGGAGAAGCCTGTTTTAGTGAGAAAAAGCTTTCGCCACCCGAAGGGATGGAAATAGCTGAAGCTGACACTGTTAAAGTGAATGATTCCCAAAGTAGCTTCAAATCTCTTAAAACTGTAACCCCTGAAGATCAGCTTGTGGTGCAAACTGTCATCTCATTTGCTTCAAGCACAGCACATAATGCACCAAGAACTAATCAAGATAAAAATGTGCTGTCTGAAAATCCCTCTAAAGTAGAGAGGAGAAAAGACAAAATTTCTCAGCCAGGATCTTCATCAACACAAAAACTTGGAATCTTTTCCCTGGTGCACATGTTATCAATTGAGGAGAATCAACAGTTGGCGCTTTTAGAGAATCTCCCTCCCTTTTTGGTGTGTTTGTCTTGGCATCTACCATGCGATGGGAAGGAAAAGCTAAGGAAAGTTCTTGCAAACAATGTTCACACGCCTCCTTCTTTGAAAGTTGTTGCTAAATCTGTGCTTGCTTTGGTGAAAGGTTTAGACATGGTCTTCAATTTGTAGACTGTTAAGTAGCCAACTGACAGGCAGACAGTGAGTTGTAAGGAAACAGCAGAAAATTAAAAGGAAGTGTAGCTGTTGTTAAAAGTCTTAAAACAATCTCCCGTCTGTCCCCATCGGAGCATTATCATATAATAGTATCCAGTGCGCTTTTTTATTTAAATTACCGAAGTAATCACAATAGCCAATTATACTATAAGGAAATTAATACCATGAGCCAATGAGGATTTTTAGAACCGAAACAATTTTAACTACGTCAAGTGTCGACAAACGCATTAGTGTCTAAGTCAACGAGAGTTTAGAAAACCAATCACAGAGAGAAGTAAAGCAAAACCGATGTAGTCATTTTCTAAACTTAATTTTATATTTGAATTCTTGAGCTAGAATTCTCTTTTGATAATATTCTTGGTTAAAGGCACGGAAGTCGTGACGTAAATGAGCGCAAAAGTGAGAAAGCACTCTCTGTAAGAAGGCACTTCTCTCTGAGAAGAAAGCGCACGAGAAATCAGTCGAGAAACCTGTGCTTTACACTTTATTGTTACTACACAGGGTAATGTAAGCAATTTATTAATATGTAATATTATATTAATCACACTCAAATGTTAAGTACGTTTGAAAGAAATAATATAATTCGGGAGGACCCGAATTCTCTTCAGCGATTCACCACAGAGTTCCCCGAGACTTGGTCAAGAAGTCATTATGATTGTGAGTGAAACTTTCCTTCTGGTAGCATGCCTTTCCATCGCAAGCTAGTTTAATTTTGTAAATCTTCGTATTTTTCTTTCAACAATAATCGAGTTTGCGTAGAGCGTGATTTGTATTAGTATTTAAGTCGGTTAGCTTGTCAGTTGATTATGGCTGTTATGAGTCAATTTCAAACTTGATTTTTCGATTATGTGTCTGTTACGTTTTCCCCTTCATTAGTACCGTTTTTGATCGTGTCGCTTTCATTTTGGAAAATCTGGCTCATATCGTACTTTTTTAGTATTCATCCTGATTACTAGACAGCGAGCGCGAACCCTGGCCGTGGAGGCCGTTTGCCTAGAAAATGTAGCGTCGAATTCAGGTTCGAATGAGTGGCTGGCCCACCTCCACCCGCCCAGCACTCTAGGGAACCGTTCCTCCGTTTCCTGTAATCAAATTTTAATGTCTTTGCGTGGGGCATGGTTGCCCATATTGCCCGAGCCAGAGGCTCATATAATCGCAAGACAACACCCACCCATCCCACCCCAGGGGAGGACATCCATCACACAGCTGTAATCTCGTGCGTGGGAAATTAACGTCTCCTACCCCTAACCCTGCAGGAGACGGGCCCTCCATTTATTCGTCCCTATCCAAGAAGACTAGAATATCTAAACCATTTCTTGATGTTATAGAAAGGCAGCATATTCTTCTCAATTATTTTAAGACCTTGAGTGTTGGTCCGGCCGGGGCTCGAACCCTCGACCTCCCGCACATCAGTCCAGCGCTCTATCAATTGAGCTAACCGGGAGGCGTACATTTTTAAGAGCAATTAGTAGATCGCCGAAGGCCGACACTAGATCAAAGGCGTTAAGTGGGATTCCTACTCATCAGTATCGAACGCTCTCTAGTTTCCTCTTGTACAGGTAACCACAGTTCTTACTCTGAGGAAGACCTTATTTATGAAAACGTAAAGAACAGAGCAAATTTTTCCGGTCGCGGAAGAGGAAGCGAAGATTCTGTTGAAGCTCTTGATGACTCGTTTCTTGATATTCGACGTAATTCTTTAGAGCTAAACCAGTCGTCGTGCACTAGCCTGTACAGAAATGGAAGATCAAGTTGATCAAGCAGTTGAGCGAATGCAAGCTTCAGTAAACTCACAAGGTATAGGTATCGGTGTAAAATCGTCGGTAACGTTTCCAGTTTTTAGGGGCGATGAGTCAGAGGGTGCTCATGAGTTCATTAGAAATTACAAGAGAGCTGGTTGACTAAATGGTTGGGACGACGATAATCTATAGCATTAGGGCTTCCCCTCTATTTGAAGGGTCACGCTAGCGCGTGGTTTAAAACTTTACCCACCGGCGGCTGACAAGATGTCTATGTTTGAAGAGTTATCTGAGCAATTAATTAGGCATTTTGCCTCCGGAGCTAGTGAGTGGTCTGTGAGACAGGCGCTAGGGCAACGACGGCAATTAGAGAAAGAATCAGTTGCGGATTATTCCTATAGCCTTCGAACACATTGTGCGAGAATAAATTTGCCTAGATCCGAGTGGACACACTATTTTGTACAAGGTCTTATTCCAGAAATCCGCGAATACGTTATTTTGCGACAACCCGAAAATTTGGAAGCGGCAAAGGAATCTGTATTGGCAGGGTCAAACAAACGCGCTGATTTTGATCCTAAGAAGGTGTCGCCGCAAATTCTAGAAGAGCTCTCAAGAGCAATTTATCCTAAGGAGAAGTCGATTAGTGCTGTAGGTCCCTCTGCAGGGTTCTTATATGAAGATTCACTCTGGATAATGAAACAATATTGTAGCAAAATATGTCTGTAACTAAAAAATTAAATGTTTTTTTATACATTTGATACTTCCATGAAACATGTCACAATACAGTTTTCCCACTGTATTTGTAGCTCCCAGTCATGTATTAAAGCAAGTTAAAAAAAATGTACTCCTGGGTCTTAACTTCTAAACTGTATAATTACGTACATTGTTCAGTACACAGTGTATTGTACAGTGTAGTATAGAAAATTAAGTCTGGCATGTCCTCACATCTGAAATATTGAGGCTAAGAGCCTATTAAGAACTGTTTTGACTAAGTTGTCAGTAGATGCCCCAAAACATAAGAACCTATTTTGCCAAACTTAAAAAAAAAACTAGGTTCTTACACGCGGGTTTTTACTGTACTAGACCCAGTGGTTATAATCAGCGTTCAAACAAGACTTTTCAGTAGAGGAGTTTCCGGTCTCGCTTTGGCGATGCCGTTTGCTATAATTGTGGTCGAAAAGAACATACTTACTACTTTTGTCACTCA
This sequence comes from Stylophora pistillata, assembly GCF_964205215.1. NCBI lineage: Eukaryota > Metazoa > Cnidaria > Anthozoa > Scleractinia > Pocilloporidae > Stylophora > Stylophora pistillata. The sequence goes on along the minus strand of NC_142528.1, from coordinate 6,104,616 downwards.
AAACCTGGTCCCAGAAATTTTCGTCGAGGAGGTAGTAGACAAAATTTTTATCAGAATACAGATCAAGATGCTTTTAATTGGCAGCCTAACCAGCAGGAAAAACTCATCTAATTTTCCCACACTGGAGTCACTGCATCATAAGTCACTGACCATCGCACCACCTATTGAGATTAATCATTCAGTGATTGACAATTTTGACGAGTTGTTTCGACTTTATGATAGCCAGCTTAGTGGCGCTTTACAGCAGGCAGACAGTTTGATCGATCAGATGGAGGAGACTATTCAAACCACTTACATCGAGTATATTGCTTTCGTTGCACTTGGTCTATCAGTGGTCAATTTCATTGTCTTCTGTATTCTTTGCCGATGCATCTCCAGAATATCTGTGCAACATTCCACGCCAGCCAGTCCACCTACCTTGCCAACAGCCGTTGTAGATAGTCACCAATATAAAATCTGCACTCATTGTTCGAAGCACAAGACTAAGGACCAATCGTCCGAAAACAACAGCCTCCAAGAAAACTCGTACAGCACACGACCTCAAAGTGGAAAGGGAATACAAGTTATCCAAGACGAACTATTCAAGGAACTGAACTGAATTTCCGATAATAAATTACGTAATAACAATAACCTTAGTTAATTTTTCTACAATTCTGAACGACATCTCAGCTGCGTAATTAGCGTCATTTAGTGGTCTGTTTGCCTCATTTATAAGCGTATGTGACACCAGTTGTTCAGGGCGAGAAACACCAATTTTTTGCATTAATCTTCCTTTCTCATGGCAGACCACTAATTTCGTCAGTTTAGCGAGTTATTTTCGGGTTTCAGTCGATCGCTAGACTGGGAGTTAGATAACGTCCCCGAGTTTGTCCAAATTTGTCATTATTTCATGGTCCATGAATGGTTCTTGAGCGACGTCTTTCGCGTCACTTTTCCGCGCGACTACTGCAGTTTGGTCGCAGAAAACCAACTCTGCGAAGTGTTGTTCGCTCTAAGAACTTCCCGTTACCTTTTCCTGGCTTGTAACCTCACTATTCGCGCGTCACAAGATTTTGAAAATGGTCAGCCTCTAGTGTGGATGATTTTAAATTAACAGTCAATTGATGGTCGATTGAACGACTTAAGCATCAATTGACAGATATATGTCTATTTTTTTTTTTGAAAATCCTTGAAGTCATTTTTTATATGCGCTACTTGACCTTAGAGTGGTTAGTTATCGACTCAGTATATGTTCCAAACATAGCCTTTTCTTTCCGTCCGCATCGAGGACGATGCCCGATTTAGCCGGGGAGGAACGTTGTGAGTTGAATTGGAAGTTGTTGTTTTGAGACTTTTCCAGTCAAGCCTTTTGTTTTGTTAAGCTTTGCCTTTTGCGCCTACGTGTTGTTTTGATAGATTTATATTTTTTTGGCTCAGCTCGCGGATTTACTTGTTACCGTGTTAGACATTTAGACAGTTAGACAGCTTCACAGGTAATCATGTTTGCATTGGTAAAGCTGACCTTGAGTCCTACCCACACTCAAGTTCCTGTTTGCGTGCGCGATTACTGCGCGCAGCTGTTAGCGTCCAATTGGTTCCTTGGCACTCGACGAGTACTTCGGTTGAGGGCCAACCAGTTTCCCCCTTGTTTGTAAAATAAAAGGATACACTAAGGAAACTCTCACGGTCAGCTAACCCAAACATGTCTGACTGTTTTCCTACTTCAAACGAGGGTACCTCTCGCTAGAGTAGAAGGAAAAAGAGAGAGAAGAAAAGATCTGAAGCAGGGTGGTCGAAGCTGTAGAAGCTCTCGAGGAAAGAATAAAAAGAGAAGAGTCCAGAGTTTTGGTACCTCTCGTTAAACGATCATGCAAGCGAGTTGCTAACCTCACTACAATCAAAAGTGTTCATTTTAAAAGGAAAGTAATTTGCCTTGATGAAAGGAATTAATGTGACGCTATTCGAAAAGTTATGCACCTGTCTTCGTCTCGACAGCGTTGATACCGGGCATTTTTGTTCAGCAGCGAAGCCGTAGGATTTGCATCTTGCAGAAGCCTTTTGATATGCGCCTCTAGTTAAGGTAGGTCGTGGGTATCCAAACTTGTACTTGTGGCTGAGGACCGCAACAGTTGCGGGGTACCCTTAAGTACCAAAGTTTTCATTTATGTCGGTAGAATCTACGAAGTATAGACACCCGGACTGGGTTTTCGTGCACCATCTTTGATTCTATCATGAGTCTGGCTCACACTCTGAGCGAATCCGGTGCACCCCAGACCGGGCTCAGACCGTTTCAGACGTCGCTCAGTGATTCACAGTGAACTACAAATACTACTACTTGAACCACAGGCAGCCCAAGCTCACTACTAGCAAAACGGACGTGACTCTTACAGTGTTACGCAACGTTTTATGTTTTAAAAAGGTTTGTATGGGATGTTATCGGTTTGCCTTAAAAGAGAGAAAAAAAATGTCTTGTTTTGAAATAAAATGGACTTACATTATTGCCTTGTTGTTTTCTTTGTTGATTACCAGGCCATTTTGAAGCGTTTTCGGCGAGTTAGCGCTATTTTGGTGTTCCGACTCCTAAAAAACTGAAAAAATTGGAAAGCCGATCGATATGGAGATAAAAGCATCGCTAGTGAAAGATCTGTGGGAGGAATTGGGAATCGGGTGAATGGAAATGGAACTGCAACATCTCTGCTTTGATGTTCTGGTGGAATCGAGACTGGTGGTAATTTTTTGACGGAATTATTCGCTTCGGGCGACGGACACTTCTAAAAGGGGTTTCCGGCCTTGTCTCTTTTTTAGCAGTTGAACACCAAAATAGCGCTAACTCGCCGAAAATTAAACGCTTCAAAATGGCCTGAGACTGTGGTAATCAACAAAGAAAACAACAAGGCAATAAGGTAAGTCCATTTTATTTCAAAACAAGACATTTTTTTCTCTCTTTTAAAGCAAACCGATAACATCCCATACAAACCTTTATAAATATAAAACGTAGCGCAACGCTGTAAGAGTCACGTCCGTTTTTCCAGTAGTGAGCTTGGGCTGCCTGTGCTTGAACTAAAACTTAAAACATCGAATAACGTCACCAAGTGCTTGGGAGTAGAGATGAACAATGATCAAATTGTAGCATCAAAAATGATCCGATACTTGTCAAAATATGCGAATTATGCTAGCATTGCTACTTGGCAGAGATTATGCCAGTTTGTTCAAATTATGCCAAAAATTATGGCAGCATAATCTATAAAGGCCTATCTGAGCAGCAGTTATACGCCTCTGCTGATCTCGAATAGCCGCCAAACCTATGTCGCTCCACTTGTAACCACAGTATGAGATTGATGAGGATTTTGACAACTGAGATGTGCAAATTTATCGGTTTCGACGGTTTTTCATGCGGTTTTCGGTTTTGATTGAATTTTTGTGAGGTCTTGCGGTTTCTAATAGACCCCCATGCCCCCTCTTTGTTACTCTCAAGAGTTTGGGAATAATGGTAGTTTCGAATGCCGGAATTAAGAACAGGAACCGGAATACCCGGAATACCCGGAATACCCGGAATACCCGCAATGACCGAAAAATAATAAATTTTAAAAAGATAAAAGTGAATTGAAAAAATAAATGAGAATATTGATGATTAAAAAATCAATGGTAAATTGACAACTTAATTAAATAATTTAATACGAAATTTTTCTCTGAGGATCCCCCAAAAAAACACTTACCGGCACTGTTCATGGAGATACTCGTATTAGAATTGAAAAAAGTCTGCGTCAGGCCAGTAGCCCACACAGCCTAAGCGACGAAATATTTGTTCTCTCCCTTCCCCCTGGATAGGATGCTAATCCATCACATGGTTTCTCCCCGTTTTAAATTCGCCTCCACCCATTTACACACCTGTAGGATCATCTAGGGCACCATAACCATTAGGCCGCCACGCTTTTCCAGCCGGAACCATTGCAGAATATTAAACAAATGCAATATTTCCAATTAGTTTAATAGTTCAATTGTAAAAAGCTCCGAGCTATTACAAATTAATACTCTACCTTAAATAATTATTAACCACACATTGGGAGCTATCAAAGCAGCTACCATTAATTAAGACCAGCCGTTTACAATTAAAATTGAGAGATCGTCAGTTACTCGACACCTTTTCACGTTTATTATATATAACTTGAATATATACCTTTAATGTAAACCTTGTTTAGAGGAATCCATCAGTACAACGTTTATATTCAGAGGTATATAATTCAAGGTATATATAATAAACGCGAAAAGGTGTCGAGTAACTGACGATCTCTCAATTCTAACTGTAGACGGCTGGTCTTAATGGTAGCTGCTTTGATAGCTCCCAATGTGTGGTTAATGATTATTTAAGGTAGAGTATTAATTTGTAATAGCTCGGAGCTTTTCACAATTGAACTATTAAACTAATTGGAATGGTTCTTCTGTAATGGTTCCGGTTGGAAAAGCGTGGCGGCCTAATGGTCATGGTGCCCTAGACATCCTACAGGTGTGTAAATGGGTGGAGGCGAATTTAAAACGGGGAGTAACCATGTGATGGACTAGCATCCCATCCAGGGGGAAGGGAGAGTAGAAATATTTCGTCGCTTAGGCTGTATGGGCTACCGGCCTGACGCAGACTTTTTTCAATTCTAATACGTGTATCTCCAAGGACAGTGCCGGTAAGTGTTTTTTTTGAGGGATCCACAGAGAAAATTTTCGTATTAAATCATTTAAGTTGTGAATTTACCATTAATTCTTAATCATCTTTATTCTTTTTTATTAATTAATTTACTTTAATCTTTTAAAAATTTATTATCTTTCGGTCATTCCGGAAATTCCGGGTATTCCGGTTCCGGTTCCACATTCCGGCATTCAACCTTTTCCAAACTACCGGGAAAAATAGACGCGAGACACCTGTGGGAAGTTAGAGCGTTGACAAAGTTGGAAATTGAAAGGTCTCTACAAAGGTTTGCTTTCTTAAAATCGCGTCACTCGTCTGAAGCAAGAGAACAAATGAAAACCGATCAAAAATTAATTATACTGACGCTTTGGATATGCAAGGAATGGATATTAGGAGGCCTGGAACAACAGATTTCCTGTCTTCGGTCCAATACTAAACACATGATGACGATGCTCATTTTAGAATCTTCCTTTCTGCTAAACGAGCGAGGTCAAAAAACTTCCGAGCAGCCTTCTTGGATACTTTCAATCTCCTAGATCGATAGAGCAATTTTACCATCAAAGGACATCACGAGAAATGGACTTTTACGTAGATTACAGCTGTGAAAACAACACCGAAACCGGGAGATTCAAACTCACTGTGCCTGATCTCAGTACTACAAGTATCAGAGACGTAAAGATTGCTATACAAGAGGCAATTCAAGCCCCAGTGTGCGATCAAAAACTGTTTTACCAGGGACAGTTGCTAAGTGATGATCAAATGACCCTCGGTAGGTTGTATTTCAAGGAGGGAGAGAGTTTAAAATTGCAGTTTCTCGCTGTAGTAGACATAACTGGAATGCGGAAATTATTGTCTGCGATCAAGACCAGCGCTAAAGGAATTGTGGAAAAACTACACAGGCAGCTTCCAGACATTCTAATGACGAAGGATCCCAATGGTTCCGCAGTGAGTTTCAGCTTTTCCCAGGCTTTTGGAGATGTGAAACTAGGCGACACGTATCGAGCACTGCCAGAACTTAGCAGTCAGTACTTCGCTCCTTGGAAATGTTTGAAATCGAGGGCTAATAGACATTTCTTCGTTCAAGAAGGAGGATTTGACGCGTTCTTGGAAGTGTTCAAATATTCGTTGAACCTTTTCCTGTTTGCAGATTCTCAGGAAACTAGGTGAGTTCATTTTCAAATTGCTATTTTCGATAAGGAATATGACGCTTGGCACTGCCAAAAGTTTTGCTAAAAAGCATGATTTTGCATTTTGCGTGTTGATTATTCATGTAATGGTTGTGGAAGCGTGATGGCCTTATTAATTTTTGGTCAGAAGGCTAAGCTATGGGTTAGATCTCTGTTGCAAGACTTAGCTATGCTGGGCAAATTTCACCATTTTGACAGTCTTTCTTTATGCCCAGAACAAAGCACATGGATGATGAGCCATAACTCCTCTGTCTAAGGAGATGATTAAAAAGATGCACCAGAGAAAAATAGTAAGGGTTAGCGAGGGCACATGATGGGGATGGGGGAGGGGAGGCAGGGGTGAAGAGGAAAAGAGTGCATTGGGAAGGGGGGGGGGGGGACACACTCCCCATTTTTTCCTTTCCACACTGCCACCAACTTCACTTGCCTTTTTTTCCAATTGTCTATGGTGCTGAGGGCTATCTACAGTATCACCTGAGTGAGTCATGAAAAATTCTTTAAATGACCATAATGTGGCCATGTGATGTAGAAAATAGTTTTTATCAATGGATAATGATACTGGCTTCATGGTGGTGAGAAACAAGGGAGTGTCCCAGATCTTTAAGTGTGTTTGATGCATCAGGCATAATATGTACATTATAATTTATTGCAGTCATACCATTTCATATGTCAAAGCCAATGTGTTTAGAGTAAGATAGGTGGCAGTTTTGTTTTGAATTTAATTATTTTGTAAGATATTGTAGTTTGTTCTCTAGAATACCATCTTTATTTGATATATTGGCCTCTAGTGATGATCAAAGTCCAATGGACATTGTGATGTTGCAGACCATGAATCATTTAAAACGCCATTTTGATCAAGGACAGCTTCTTCTGGAGTACAGATGTCTTAGCTGTTTGTGGACCTTTACAGAGACATATGAAGATAAGAAGTTTGCTTTGTCCAAGGGTGTCTTTCCCTTATCAGTTGAAGCTCTCCTCATTCACCCAGATGCATTCAAAGAGGCTGGCTTCACTGACTTAGCCAGATTGATTGTTTTATTAAATCAGTCTGCAGTTGGCTGCTGTGCTGGGTGAGTTAGACCCTTTAACTCCCAGAAGTGATTAACATGTAACTTCTCCCTATAATATCCATACATTATCCAGCAAACAGGTAATGAGAATACTCAAACTTATCAGGTAGAAGTTGTTATCCCAGCTGATTTAACACCAAATTCTCGTTAGTGCCTAGAGAGGAGAATTAACAGTCAGATCTAAAAGGTTAACCAATTGACTAAAAAATGGGGATAGAAATTAATCTGACCTGATATAATAATATTATCATATACACTGACATCATCTTTTTGGTTCAAATTGTCAACAGAAGAATATTTTTGGTTAAGTAACAACAGACAGAGTGAGAATTTAATCATCCTCGTTACTGTCTCTTTCAGAAGATTTTGCAAATCCCACATTGATACAAACCTTGTGGTCATTGTATATTCAATTACAAAAATATTGTTTTGCATTTTGGTCAATGGCTACCAATATACATGATATTGCTATATGGTGTAATACAGGATTTCTGTCAATTGTATACTGGTACATTTGTATGCATAGTTTCATAAAATTTCAAGTTAGACTCAATTACTACACAAAACTTAATTTTTCTAAAAGATAATACAAAGTGAAGCAAATCTAACTTAAATTTATTTATTTAAGCAATAGGATGCATTTTTCCAGGCTCTATAGTGTGATAAAGCCAGGAGGGATGTTAGAAGAACAAGAGGAAAACTTGTAAATCATTCGCCTTTGGTTGGTGATTTATAATTTGATCCATTGAGATTCTGACTTAATTTGTTTTCATGTACTTTCTTTTTCTTAGATTTGTAGAGTATGATTCAAAACTCCAAGAACAAGCTGCCAAATCACCAGCAATGATCAGCAAATTACTCTTCATGATTGACAGAAGCCAGTCTGAGCCTGCAGAATATTCACTGTTTTCAAGTCAGGTTGCCTCCAACACACTGTTTTACTGCACATTCAATGTAAAATCTGCCCAATATTTAGTAAATCTTGGAGTAGTGGAAAAAATGCTAAATATTACAAAGAGGCTTTTGGATGATGAGGAAGGCAATTTCCCTTTAAGGTAACATTGGAAAATTTTGAGAAACCTCATTTTTAATCTGCAAATTCTCACTCTCATTCTTTTCATCCTTATTTGCAAACTTTTACTTTCATTATTATCATCCAGGAAGGTAGGATAAATAACAGCAAGCAAATCTTAAAATTCATGTTCATAAAGAAGTGCTAACAGAAGAATAAACATGATGGCACAAATCTTTCCCAATGCTAGTCCTTCTAGCTGCATGCTGATACCCTCATTAAAAACATCCCAACATTGTCCTGTATATCCCTTCTCAATTATTCTATCAAACTCCCCTATCTGAACAAGCTATCTATTGGCATAATTTATAATTAATATAAGCCTTTATTTACCATAATCACAAAAAATTATAACAAAAATTATGATAAAATGCTTGAAAATCGAAAAAAAAACCTGTTAAAATCTCTAATAAAAATGTAAGAAAAACTAGAGAATACACCCTATGATAACGATAATTCACTCGGATCATCCAAAATATTTACAAACAAATTAAGATAAAATCCTTAAAAATCGAAAAATACATGAAAATGTCGAGTAATGTTGAGCTATCTATTGGTATTGCAATAATCTTCATTCACATCCTTCTTTGTAATTCAGCTGTTATTTATCACTGCCAACCCCTTCACTATTCTCACTCATATCCTTACTCTTTGATCTCCTCTTTCTTCCTGTTTTCTTCCTCTTCCTACTCATTCTCCTTTTCCTCTTCCTTGTCATCACAATCAACAGCATCTGCAATTCCATAACTTCATTTTTCAGTTACACTGCTTTTGGTTTTGAAGAATGACCAAAAAGAATTATTTGGAATAGCAAATTACAGGGACCACGCAGAGGGAGGGGCTGGGGGGCTTTAGCCCCCCCACTTTTTTACAAATCGGAGTAAATCGGAAAAAAGTTTCCTTCACGCATTCTTCTTTAGCCCCCCCGCTCGAAAACTTGCTGCGCGGTCCCTGAATTGTTAGGTCATAGTGTGGGTCAGCACAAGGTTAGTTTCACATTCATTCTAATGCATTAGCTATATAATTATATATAGTTACATATATTATCGTTTATTATTAAAACCAGTTTGCAGTCAAATGACTGAATTACGTTAATATGTACAATACAATAAGATGAATATTAAATAATACAGTGGCTAATAATAAAACTGTCTCCAAATCTGTTAGTCTTGCACACGGATGCAGTAAAGGTGCGACCAGATCTAAGGTTGTACATCTGCTGGGAACGTATTGGGAGTAGATTGCTGAGTTTGTGGCTGCCATGCGCAATTTTACGTATGATGCACGATCCTCGCAGTAGAGAGCGCTATTTATGCAATAGCGAAAATCAGACCTGGAAAAAGTCAAGCCTGTACGGAATAGCGCACTCTACTGCGAGGATCGCGCATCATACGTATCTAATACCGCAGTTCAAAATATACGAACTTCATATATTTATTGTATATGCGCAATTTTATTGAATAGATCTTTACATAATGTGCGCCTCCTATCGTATAGGATTTTTAGGCCAGCTTTAGCTAGATCGTCATTATAATTACAACCTGGAAAGATTATGTGTAACGCACGATGCTGAATGCGTTCAATTTTATCCGAGAGGTACAATGGTAGATTGCCATGAAAGACCTGACATGCATATTCTAGGACTGATCTAAAAACGCTACTGTCTATTATAATTAACCTTTTTTTTCCCTCTTAAACAGGTACTACTGTTGTCTGTTCTTGGCAAGAATGCGCTCAGCTCCTCTGGTCATCTTGCCCACAAGTATTTGTTCAACCATAGATGAACTTATTGACACCTTTCTGGACAGGCATGTTCCCTGTGAGGTCACAAAATATGAAGGAGAATTGTCTTTTGTTTGGATGACAATAGTGCCATTAGTTCATTTGGCTTTTGCTGGAGGGAAGGAATATACACAAGGTGGTAAGGTAAATCACAGTTACCATGGTGATGGCCATCAAGGTAATAGCTCAAATTTGGATTCAACTCAAAGTAAAGAAAATCGTTTTTACGAGGGGCAGTCATCAAGCTCCGCCATTAATGACTTGGGTGTAGCTCTGAGTGCTGTGGAGATTAACGCCGATTACAAAAATCACCTTGAACCTAACAAAGATGAAAGAGATTCAAAATGTGAATTGCGTCAAGGCAAAAAAGCTTGTGCACAGTTAGAGGCTGAGGTGACTGAAGAAGCCAAAGTCACAATTATTGGGACAACTGTATATTTTCAGAAAATCAACCAAGTTAACATCAGCAGTCAAAAGGTCGAATGTCATTGTGCCACGGCCAAAACCCAATCCTTATCGACTGAAAAAAAAGATTGTGTGATGGAGAGAGAAAAAGACCAATTCATCTGGCCAGGATCCAAATCAACACAGAAACTAGGCATTTTTTCATTGGTGCACATGTTTTCAATTAAAGAGAACCGAGAGCTGGCGTTATCCGAGAATCTCCCGGTGTACTTGGTTTGTCTGTCGTGGCATCTACCATGTGAACTGAAGGAAAAATTGAAGCTCAGCATGGATAATTTGTACTTCGCCTCCTCACCCCCTTCTTTGAAAGTTGCAGCCAAATCTGTACTTGCTCTGATGAGAGGCTTCGACATGTTCTACCGACTTTGAACTGCACCCAACATATTAAATGCACTTTAAAAGTAGGAAAGTTTAAGGTGCATTACATTTCATTCTACCGTTCGCATGTCTGAAGGCGGGAAGTTTTTTACTCACTTATGTGACTTACCTAGACTTGGCTAAACTAAGTATGGCTCCTATTATTCTATTTATTAGAATCCGCTGCAAGTCGTAAAAGAGAAATTAGAACAAAAAAAATATATTAAAAAAATAAATAAATAAAATGTTGGTCGGTGACAGCCAAATGATAGGGAAACGCCGCGTTTCACTTGTCCGCTCATTTTTCTGAAGTCACATGGCAGTGTGACTCATTCCGTGACTAGTTACCAGCCCTTTTGTGCCGGTCAAAGGTAACGGTATGTCACTGGACTACTATTAGTATCGCTTTCAAATTATCGGAATTGTTTTTTTTTTTTTTTTTTGCGGACCCACACCCTTTTCTTTATCAAGCGCCCAGAGAACCGATGGAAGTAAGGCAAAGAAGACTTGAAATGAATAATAAAGTACCTTTAATTTGACCGAGTCAGACAACCAACAAGCTCCTTAATTTGGTGAAATTATAGGTATTTACTTCTTGAACCAATTTATTCTTGTAACGAAGATTCATTTTTGAATTTAAAAAATCTTAATTTTTTTTCGTAATTTTGGAGTTGGATGTATACGGGACGTTTTAAATAAAGGTTTCATTTTCAAAAATAAAATGATTATTTAAGGTCATCAAGGAAAAATCTCGAAAAATCAAAATCACTGTTGATCGCTTAAAACCATTACGGAAGCAAACGGTACGTGAAATATTCATTTTAATCAATATACTGTCTACGTATGAACTATATGATTCCTGTATAACATTTGAAAAGAAATGTGCGATTGTCAGTGAAGTTGTGCAATACATACTGTAAGCAAAATTAAGTGATTCTAGAAAAATGCATTATCGAGACTAAGAAATTCTTCACTGACAGTAGCTTTGTTTCCTTATCTGATATTTGTCTGATTTATATTTTAATTCAACCACACTAACCTACTGTCAATTATAAATTACTGCTAAATACATTAACTGATCATTGCTGAACAAATATAGCAAAGTATAACTAACCTACATTCAATTATAAATTACTGCTAAATACATAAACTGATCATTGCTGACCAACTATAGCAAAGTATTTCAACATAAGTTGCTACAATATTTCAATCTGAATTGATGAATACAATAATTTACGTCTACCCCAAAAACTCCAACTCGAACTCACTAAATAACCCAATTTTACTCTTAGGACCAACCGTACTAAGGGTAATATCGTAACTACATTTTTCAGTTGCTTTATAATCGATGAAGTTAAGATTTATATTGTAGTACTAGCGAGGACTTAAAGAACTGTTTTGCAAAGTACCAGTAATATACATTTTGATTTGTTAACAAACTAGGTTTGTAAAATTAATATATATTTTTTCATTTTACCTTGTGAAGCAGTCTGAATATCGCGCAAAATTAATATAAAAAATATTCAATTCAATATGTGACTACTCCTTGTGTAAATATTGCAGCATCATTTTCCCGCAAAACTTGGTGACCAAGCTTGCTCGTGAACTTCGCCACCTCGCCCGCAGATAGTTTCGTACAACTCTAGAAAAACTTAGCACTTGTCTGTGGTTCTCAAAATTGGAGCATACAATACAAAATTTAATACTAATGAACGCTGTCAGACTACTTGACTAATTCTCAATTTGAAAAATAGGGAAGAGAACCTTTACACTATACTGTAGATTTCCCACTTTGTTACATTTAGTTAATTTAAGGCTGTGTTATCATCGATGAATAAACATAGAATAAACGTCAAATAGAAAAAGACAAACTTTGCATTTCAAAAATGTTACCAAGTAAACTGCACATGGAGATCTAAAAATTTCACGCTTAATAATCGTTGACAAACGCATTCACATCAAACCATAACAAACGAAATTAATCAAAAACGTCACTGGAAATACATTGTGAGAATCCAATTCATCTCGTAAAAAATTATCCTTATTCATGTTACATCTCCATATTTAAGCTGCCCATAAACTTACAGGCACAAACTCCGCAGTAATGCTGAGAATATATATACACAATTTTTACTTCAGAGAATGATATTTCAGGGAAGTTTGATTCTTAATTTCACCTAATTAAATTTAATTTAACATTTGAATGGTACAAAACTTCTTAATTTTGTCCACATCAGGACAATTCAAATTAGTCATGTTTCCTTTAAAAAGTACACGAATGGTAGGTATATTCCAACTGCTGTTGCACATAAATTGATCATGTAAATTATTTGCACTGCAAAGTTTCAGCATTGACCAGAGAGGATCAAGCAAAGTGACTGATCCTATATACAGGGTTTATTCCAAAATTCACATCTCTCTAGCTATTGTTATTGTTGCATTAGTCTCACCGGGAGAGAAATTATGTAGCGTGTGAGATGCGTTACTCTGAGCATGCTCTGAAAGAGAGACTAGTCACAACATGCTACGTCTATCTAACTACGTCTATCAGATCCTTAGAAATATCTAAGGATCTGATATTTCTAGATCCTTCTGGGATCTCCAATGAAAAGAGCTAAGATTTCATTATTACTGGTAATCCTTGGGTTTAGCCTTCTTGTTTCGCCGAGGAATGTACGGCCACGTATTTGTATATAAGATTGGAAATTTCTTTGGCCTGAAAAATAGTAAGGTAAATTAGTTATTACCTCTGTATTTCAAATATCAACCAAGTTTAAGGCAATAGTGTTATTTCAAAACACAAATTTCATTTTTTTATGTCTGTCACTTATTTTTTCAGATGCCATTTCTGAAAGTTTGAGAGGGAATCTAGACACTTTCTTTAAAGCGTGGTACCTGGCTATCCCAACACTGGCCACTTTGAGCCTCCATTGCAGGAAAGCCGACAGCACAACTCAAAGGATGATTGACACTTTCTGACAATCGATTTGACTGGCCGCGTGAATGAAGTATTGTTGATACGTTCGTTGTGATTTGCTACACTGCCAGCATACCCCCTGATACAATAATCTAAGAAAAGTTATTGGCTGCGATGCTGACAAACCCACGAGCCTCACGCCATAACGATGACAAGCACACCCTGGCAGTTCAATTACCTGTGTTGTCTCCATACGTGTGACTTTCTGCATCATGGTATTTCCAATTTTAAGATCCAGGAACTGTCTCTTTTTGTCCGAGATTAAAAGCCGCGTGGAGATGATGCTAACAAATGGCTCGCTCAGCAACGTTTGCTGCAAGAAATCAGAAAGCAATCAGGTATACGGAGTTGATAGAAAAAGAAAGCAAACAAAGGGGCTGCGAAACAGTTAACACTAGATTGAAACTAGCTGGAAGATTGTGAAGATGAGAGTTACATTATTAAAATACTCAAGGGAGTTATGCCTAGGCTGTAGTACCATGGAAAATATAGCCTCTGCTTTATTAATCGTTTCTACCTTCCTTTTAAGTTTATTTATCTCGTGTTAGTGGTGTTTTCTTTCTCACGACACCAATATTTTGCGGTCATTTTTTTTTTCAATTAGAATCCGCAACAATCTTCTCCATCCTTCACCACTCCCACATCTTTGCCGTTTCTGTTGCCTCTTAAAAGTGGACGGTGATACTGGATAAATGTCGTTTATAGAGAATTCTCTCTCCTTAACATTAATACACGTTCACCACTTACCATCGAAGTTTGACTCAAGAAATGAACTCCGGTTCTATTGACTGCCACAATACAGTCACCTGAAACCGCTGGGTTGCTGCATTTCTGAAATCCAACGTTAAAATACCAGTAAAAATCAATGAAAGATGGAATTTCACTCAAAAATGAAACCAGAAGAACTCCCCGTGCAATAAAAGACCAGTGTCTTCGAGTAATTATAACCAAACTTGTGCAAATGAAAAGATAACCCAGACCTTATGCTTAATTAGCGACATTGAAAATTGACCAATGAACGCTTCAAGCTAACATAAAACATTCCTTTTCCAACTAGCCAGAGGAAGTGAACATGAGATCACCCACACACTCAAATCAAGCTGTAGTGTGACATTTGAAACTTACCTTGACTTCGAAGAAAGTTGATCCAAAATACGGCCACCTAGTGACAGTTTCTGCAGAGAAAATGCGATGCTCTTTTAGTAACTGAGCAAATATGTTCTTGCCGGCTTAGGCGACAGTAGTATTTGTAGTGAAAACAACACTAAAATACAAAATGAGAAAGCCCAAAAACAATTGTGTACGTCAAAATATGACTTTATCATGTGGTATAAAAGCTTCAAAATACTCACACGAGACTCATTCAAATTGTAATAATTTGGATATATCAACAAAGTTGAAATGGTAAATTGGCCACCGTAATGATTACAAAAGCTGACGTTTCGAGCGTTAGCCCTTCGTCATTCGCTCCGACGAAGGGCTAACGCTCGAAACGTCAGCTTTTGTAATCATTACGGTGGCCAATTTACCATTTCAACTTTGTTGATATATCCAAATTATTTCGTTACTCCCACCGACGCAGCCCCAAACAGTTTCTTTCGAAACTATCAGCCTTTATTCATTCAAATTGTAATTTATTGGTTAATTTTCGCTCCGTATTATTTCTGGACCTCAGCAAAACCAGTTGTTAAATCAGTTGAGAGTCGCATATCACCCGGGATTACGATGGTTTTCAAGCTCTGTGATTGGTTAATAAATGCTCACGCCACTCTCTAAACCACTTAGATCCAAAAACCAAAACCAACCCTCGTGTCGATCACCCGCTTTTTATCGGGCTTTAGGAAGTTTCCAGGTTTAAACTTGGTTCTCACTGATATTAGCCTTTGTTTTCATTATACGTTTCCAAGCTTTATTCAAAACTGTTCTATCACAAAATGATTTCCAACAATTCTACCCAAGTACGTACCAAGGAATTTCCGGCGTGCTTGATGAGGGGTCATTTTGTGACAGCTCCGGAAGTGATCTTGTATAAGAATTACCCACTGTTGGGGTCGTAGCCTCTCTAACATTCCCCTTGGTATTAGAGTCTGTACTTCTGAACTGAAAGAAAACAAACAAGGAACAGGCTCAGTAAACTGAGGGTTGCTTTGGACTAAAGTGTGAACGCTAACATCATGCAGTGCGAAAGTAAAAAAGATCTTTAACATACTGGTTTGAATGAAGGATTGATTCATCACGAGCTCGATACTGTAGCGCTCCTAGTTCAGCGATGAGATTCTGAAACTGAAGACAAACGCAAACAGTTAATTATTGAGAAAACGACGGTGAGTAAATATCAACGAATCGCCCGCCTGCATGCCCGCCTGCATGCCCGCCTGCTTGTCTGCCTGCATGCCCGCCTCCATGCCCGCCTGCATGCCCGCCTGCTTGTCTGCCATGAATCAAAAGTCAAACTGTGAAGAATAACTCCTTTAATTGAGACACCTGCCGACATAAATGATGATAAACAGTTCACAACAAGGGAGGTGATGTGAAGACATTGAGTTCTGTAACGTTACCTGTGCATCGCCAAAGGATCGACCGTGTGTTCCTAGTAGATAGCCCGCCATGTAGTCTGGCAACACCTGCAAAAAGACCAGGAAGTCAAAAATGACAGTAACAAACCTAACCATGAAGATGTTTTTCCGTCTTATCACCAGCACGGGACAGAAAAAAAAAAAAAGTTCTGGATAACTTCAGCTACGGTAAAGATTTTAAAAACTGTCTTAGTGGTTTTACCTGATGGTAGATGACGCTGACCAGCAGCTCATTATCGAGTCTCAGGCCTTGTAACCATAAAACGCGGCGGAACAGCAAACTGTAAGCGATCCCTTCTCTCTCCATGGAACTGACTACATCCATTATGTAGTCTTTAGTTTGGATCGGTACCATTAAGTTCTCTGCTTGGAAAACAAAAGGGATAATGAACATGGGACGCTTTAACACTATGCAAACCGGAAAAAAAAAAGTAACCCTGGCACTCAGTCACTCTGCAGTCAATGTAAGGCAGTTTTAAATGACTTTAAAACATTCTCCAAAGCAATAAAGGCCCTTACGTCCTTCTATGAAGGTGAAAAGTCCATACTCCTTGTAGTAGATCTCTGATGCCAAATCCATGTCAACACACATCTCCTTGATGACGTCAAAACCAGTCTATATGAAGAAAGAGGAATCAAGTTACAGAGGGCCCAAGTAAGAAGCTTGTCTCAGTAAAAAATAAGACAGCTACTTACTGAACTGGTTTGGACTTTCAGCATTCGTGTTCCTCCAGGAATAACAAACACCTGGCGTTTGGTTTGCCGTCCTTGCTACGAATTACACAAAAAAGGATAACAAATTTCGAGTCATAAAATGCTTTAAAAATTCTCAAAAGGTAGTTCGTCGGAAAAAAAGTTTTTTTTCCCCTACCATAGGAAACGAAAAATGCATTAGTGCGTGTTTTTAAATAGAGAAACGCTCACGACTGTCATTCTAGGCAACGGAAGCTGTTTTGACTCGTTACACTAAACGCGCAACATATACGAAATAGGAAAAGTACTTGACTTTCAAAGAAAATCTTTTCCATTCGTTTGAAGTAACACTTGATGCTTCTTTGATCGAAACACCAAATTTGTTTATAACGGTTCAGAGAATCAAACTTACCACAAGCTGATTCAATTCCTCCTTACTGGGGGGAGTCTTTCGTCCACCGTACTTAAAAGTCTTCATCAAGTTCATCTCACAAGTGGCTGCAGCACCTTGAATGCAAAAAAATAATTTTACTTCGGTAAATCTAGCAAAGTCTACTGGTTCCTAAAGAGATCCTTGATAAAGACAAGCCACCTCCATCACTGGCAAGCCCGCAAGGAAAGACTTAAAATTGTTGGGGATGGTGCATGGCTGTGATGCCCAAGTTTGACTCTGGAAGAAGAGTTCGACTTAGGCACGACACGTCCTCAGGAAGATACTACCACGGCGAGCTACAACCTAAGGAAATCCCAAATGAAAAACACTTGGGCAACAATTGTTTGTCTGGCATCCCGTCCAGGGTCAGTCGCAACATTCTTTCGTTGTTTCATGCTACGAAGAGCGTGAGAAGCTTGGGCGAAGTGAGCCGGTTAGGCTCAAATGTTACAATCTATTCAAAACTAAAAAATGAAAATGAATATACACTCACCATGGAACTCTCTCTTGGGATCACTAGCCGTGCTCTGTAAGAACGTTACCAGGAAAGGCTTGAAAATATCTGAGCACTCAATGTAAGCTGTGATGATAATCATTAGCCGCCAGCCTCTACTTGCACTTTCACTTCAAAAAGAGAAGAACAGAAAGAGATACTTCAACCTAACATTATGCTATAAGCCTTGTGGCAGGGATTTACGATGAGGTTGGTAGGGGGAGAGGGGATAAGGGGAGAGGGGGTAGGGGAGAGGGGGGGAGGGGAAAGGGGGAAGAGGGTAATTTCGAAATCCATCAAACAAAACAAAAAAAAAAGACATATGGACGTTTCAAGAAAATACCGCATTGCATACTTCTGGTATTTGAACTGGCATAGGAACCTGATACAAAATATATCTACAAGCAAAGTGCCTTGGATCCGGGAGGACTAAAGCCATGTACGGCTAACGTGGGAAAAACTTATCTTTGTCGAGAAAAACATTAGTGGACTGTCATGATCACTTACGGTTTGGGACTCTTGTTACTGGTAACTTGCTTAATCAGCTGACAATAAACCTCGTCTCTTAATGCAGGAATTTCACGACAGGTCTACAAAAAAAAGTGGAATATTGATTATACAATATCACTTTATGAAACGGAAAAAATAATATCTCCTTGAGAAACACTATTACACTTGGAAAAACCGAAATAACGTCGGAATGAGCTGATGAAGTCGTTCATAAGAGAACCGTATAGTGTCTCTGATTAATTGACACCTTTAAAGAGCCAATCGCAGAAACTTTCCACGTCTCCAAAGAGATGTACCATAAAGAGACAACGTTTTTGTTTTCAAACGCTTTCAAACAAAGGAAAAAAGATGTAAGAATAGCGACAGCACAGCTTTGTATTTTATTCTTATTAAAAGCATGTTATGTTTATACTAACCTTAAGCAAGTTAAACACAAGCTCCGTTTCCTTTTGATGTTTGGACAAGGGCAAATCTCCCATGAACTTCATAATCGCTGCAAGAAAACCACGACAGATAGATGTAAATAATGAGATAAATCATCATCGATTTACGTGATAGCAATCGTCTTTAGTGAAAATTACAGGATCTGTAAGAAATTTATCTTCAGCAAGTTACTTACTTTGGAAAGTTTCCACTGCTAATTTATTCAGCTGCGGGGACTCTCTTCGTATAAGGGATGCTTGGATGGGTGCCTAGACAAAAAGAACGATTATACCAACAAAAGGTAAGTCAAGGATTTCATTAATTTTGGAAGTAGGCGTATATTAGGACATAAGTAGGTGGAAGACAGTTCAGCGGTAATCGAGACAGATTTGTCACGAGTCTTTCTCTTCTGTCCATTCAACATGGCGCACAGCGCACCGACCGTGTTGTTGATTGAATTGCTAGAACTCGTTACTAAAATCGCCCAACAACCAAAAAGGAGACAACATGTCAACAAAAAAAACACCTCTACTGATGACTGCCTTTATAATATATTGGATGTTTTCCGAAAAAAAAACACGCAAAAACCGGGAGGTAAAATGGCCATAGTAGCCGGCTCCGTTGTAGAGAGTAGCCGCAAAAGTTCGCCGGTTTCTAATGAAATCCCTGGGTAAGCGTGGGAAAACTTAAAAATGAAGCAAAGGCGGTGAAACTTTTTACTTAAGAGTAAGCGTGAGAAAAGGCAAAAGCAGCGCAAAGAAGGGAGGGCATGTTTCTAAGAGTAAACGTGGGCAAAGGTGAAAAACTTTTTTCTCTGGATTGATATTTGCGCAATACAAATTAATAAATATTATTATTATTAACGTGCAAGGAATGCAAACGTGCCTGGATGTAGTGTAGCACTGCATAAGCAGGACCACATGTAACTA
Source organism: Stylophora pistillata (assembly GCF_964205215.1). NCBI lineage: Eukaryota > Metazoa > Cnidaria > Anthozoa > Scleractinia > Pocilloporidae > Stylophora > Stylophora pistillata. The sequence goes on along the minus strand of NC_142528.1, from coordinate 6,084,992 downwards.
ACTGTAGGCATGAGAAGACGCGAGAAAGCGTGGAAACAGACAAAAGGCGGGAAAATGTTCTTAACAGTAAGCACCGGAAATCTTGTTGTAAATGACAACAAGTGGCAGTGCAAAGGCAAGAACATTAATTAAGAAACAATATGAGCAGTCACCAATGATAACGGCACCTTGGAAACGAATCTCTACTGGTTATCAGAGAGAAGTTGAAATGCGCGAAAGTTTATCAAAGCTGGTTTGTAAAAGTGATGAAAATCAACTCACTCTGCTGTATTTGACGAGTTCAGCGAGACCACTCCACGACCACTCTTCCTTGTCCTTCTTGTGATTTGCTGTTGGACGAAACGAGGATGAAAAAGTTTGAACAATTTGGCAATATCGAAATAAAAATAAAGAAAATGCATGCTCTTTTTTTGTTTTTAAGTTAATTTGCGATGTACTTCTCAAGAGTTCCCTCTCATTAAACTCATTAGCATTTGCTGGGAAGGCATATTTTCAGTCACAAAACAATGCAGGTGACTATTTAATGTACTCGCTACCAGCCGACTTTTTTTGTGCACCAACCTTTGGATGACTTTCCCAGCGTTCCTCGCACCTTAACTGTCCCCCGGATAGTTCCATCCTCTGCTCGCACCAGAGCCTCTCTGTAGAAGAGCAACACAAAAACAAACTCAAAACAACTTCGGTTTTACTCATTTGGAAACTGAATTAGCGTAAACAGGTCTTTCGTATAACCTGGTGACAATCTTTACCTTCCATGCCTGAAGTATTGCATGGCAAACTCCATCATGGAGTGTTTATCGGAGTTATATTCTGACTTGTCAGACTTGGTAGATTTCACACTACCAGTCCTTGGACGCATCTCTCCAGGTATCGGCGCTTCAGGATCTAGATTTAGTAGACTTCCCATGGAAGCTGCCTTGACCATGGTGGCGGGGCGAGCGGACGGTACTGCTTGAGGGTCCTGGAAATTAAAATTAACAAACTTGAATACCACATACTTCAACCTAAACTTCAGTTTTTATGTCCAGAAATATTTATCAATGTCAACTGAACTTAAATACGAGCGACATGGGGTGAAATTTCGACATCGATGAGACGTTCTAGTTGTAAGGGGGAAACCAAATTCGAACACTTCTAACGAAAACCGCGCTTTATTAACATGAGGAATTCCGAGGTATTAGAATAAAACTGAGATTAAAGTAAATTGCTCTGACCAAGGGCTAACGCTAGAAACGTCAGCTTTTAAACCTTTGCGGTGGCCAGTTTACATTATCAACTTAGTTGATAAAACCAAATTACCTTGTCACCCTCACCGACGCAGCATTAGTTTGTTTAGAAACTTGCCCCCTTTTTCATTTGAGATTTAAGTGATCGGTTATCCGAAAAATGTTCGCAGTCTGCTGTATTAGAAAGGAGAGGTGGGACGAAGCACCCACATTCAGAAACAAATACCCAACAATTTTACCATTCACAATTTTGTTTGGTTCGATGCCATTGTAGTTGAAAGAAAAGTTCCTGGGGCTTGTCACAAGACGCTCAGAAGTGTCGTCCATCAAAGAGTTGGTGGACGATTTTTCAATCGCAGCAAATAATTTGTCACAGAATAATGAAAAGAATACCGAGCACATACTGAAAGTTGATAGGAAGAATATGTGGGTAGAAGATTAGAGTTGAATCCTGGATGAGAGCGATGTCTGCGGAGTGCAATGATTAGCATTCTATTGCGCCTTGGCTTAAATATCTCAAAAGAGCAAGATAAGAAGAAAGGGAGTAAGAGAAAATGAGAGGAACAAGAGAGTGACAAATCCTTGATCCTAATTGGCTGCTATTAGTTTGGTTTTGGTTTTGGTTTTGGTTTTGGTTTTACGACACCCATTTGAAATGCGCTCCGTATATCGTATATGGGACAGTGATGAGATCTCTCACAGACCATCATCAACAAAACGAAGCTAGAAAAAAATTAATTCAGTTAAGAGTCGTCTAATTGCACAATACCTCTTGAATGTGTGTGACGAAATCAGCAGGAAAATATCCGGATTGGTTGTTGAACACACCATAGACCCAGCCCTCCTCCAAATCATCTTTACGCACAATCTTTATGACGTCACCCTTCTTGAAGTTAAGAAGAGCAGGCTCGGGGCTCACGTGATCATATAGCGCACGGACATACTGCACTTCCTGAAAATCAAGAAAAGTTTTTGATAATTTCGCTTAAGAACTAACTAAAAAAGCGTTACTCTAACGGAGAAATACGAATAAGAATGAAGACTAAACTGAAGGGCGGATGGGCTTCACTAGTGTCTCATTGACACCTCAAGAGGGAGGGGAGAAAATCCCAGTTTCATCATTGACCATGCGTGACCATGTCACCATGCGTGACCATGTCACCATGCATGACTTATGGTATCAAGAGAGATCTCACTCCGTGTAAAATCTACTTGTTCTTTCTTTTAAGAAAAGAAATCCATGAACAGTTTTTCGTTTACCACAACAATAACATTTATTGGAGCAGATCCAAAAACAGTACTTTGAGAGCATATCACACAAGAAATGTCTACCTTTTCCAAATGTCTGAGGTATGTGTCAATAATCTGCTTTGCCTCTGCAGCCTGACAAAATAAATAACTATTTATCAATACTCCCGAGAATCAATCCATGCATCCTTTCAGAACGCGACAAACTATGTGAAAGTAATCGACTTACCCTTTCTGTATGAACAACAACTTTAACTTCTTTTGTAAGCGTTAGGGTCAGTTTATCCTTAAGGACCTTTAGCTTAACCAACTCCGTGTACCTGGTAAAAAAGACCCATACAATCTCAGCTATAAAAATAAGGAGCTTCATCACACACCTTTGTGAGGTATGTAAAGCAACTAAAAAGTTAAGAGATCTTTTCTCTAGAGCTTATTACCGATTAATTACCTTCGCGCATCCAGCTTAAAATATGAAGCAAGTGCTGTTAAAATTGTTGCAGTAACTTTTTGTGCTGAAGTTACCCTTAAACATTCACGCACCCTTCTAAACAAATTTCAGAGGCAAATTGATATTTAACGGTAAAAGAAGGATCACTTCCTCTGGAAATGAATCCACCAACCTACTGTATCGTCAAGTAAAAATAAATTATTTTTAAAAAATTGCTGTGATCAATAGGTAAACACAGGACATCATTACTGGGTTTAAAAACTGTTCCAAAAAATTATCGAAAGTTAAAGCCTTCTTGAGAACTACTTAAAAAAAAAAAAAAGATTGAAAAGTGTCTTAAAAAAAGGAATTAAAAAGCAACTTACGGGATACTTCTCATGACTTCCAGTTCATCTGTTATTTTCTCTCTTTTCACCAACTTGACACCGTGTTCAGACACAGCTAAGTAATGCACATCCGGCAATTCATTCTGACCCTAAAAGAAAATAATGATGTATTACTTAAATGCCGCTCTAAATTGTGAATTCTAATTAAATGACAAAAAATAACTACCTTAACGACAAAGAACCGGCTGAAATAGAGGGGCAGCTGTCTGGCAGCTTCGATAATGATGTCTTCCACTGGAACACTTGAGTGGGGCCTCTCCGGTGTGATGCCATATTTTTCTATAACGAATCAAACAACACAAGCGATCATGATTTCTTTTGAGAAGATACCAATTCTTATTTTAGGAGAGGGAGCAATTCTGCTAGTCGCAAGTATTTACAATTCTCATCACTAAACTTACGTAATAAAAGCTGCATCCGTTTGCAATCTTCATGTGACATTTTACAGCAGCAATTGGAGTACGAATCGCGAAGTATCTGAAAATAAATCAGAGAGTTAATTCGAAAGGAAAAACTATTTTCCGTCCAGCCTTCTCTGTACCCTCCTATCGATAGTTTTCGGGCAGGAATTTTCAAAGGATATTTGTAATTGGTTGAAGTTCACCCTTTTCTCTAAGAACACAAGTTCCTGCAGCTCTAAATCTCAAGGTTCGACAAAGAAAGATGAAAACTAAATAAAAGTAAATGAAATACTTGAAAAGTGCACCCATCAACATAAGCTGCTCAACGCTGACGAACTGAGTACACAAATGCGAAATAAAGTCTAACTTATTTATACAGACCTGCAGAAATATCAACCGCTGTTTAAGATTATTGTCCATTTTCTCGTCTGCCGTGAAAACCTAAAATGGAAAGACAACATAACTTACGTCACTCCTTGTCAAATGTATCGCAAACGATGTATGCAAACGAGACTGCGAACGACTTTTGTCGACTCACCTCTTTGCGAATGTTGAATTTCCACTTCACATGACTGTATGAAAGATATGGTCCAGTACACCTTGGATGCAAAGTTGTAACGTTGTTTTTGTCAGACAACACAACAAAATTTAGCGACGAAGAAGCTCGTTTGTTTAAGTCTGGTCTTTCTTTAGCAGCACTATCCCTTCGGGGGGAAGATTCGCTAGCAAAACTAAAACTCTCCCCATGCCTGAGAGGAGACGTTGGTCCAGGAGAGCGGAGCTCTTCCCCTCCTGACTTCCCCTCCAATGCAGCTATAGCTAGCGCTACCTTGTCAGTGCTTCGCCTCGTAAGTCCGGGTCTCTCCGGTGTGTCAATATTCTCGACTGTACTTCCGGTAATGGCTGGAGGTGGCGCTGGAAACTCCTCAGAAGAAGAGGATCGTTCTTCTCGCGTGGATGGTGGTGGCGGAGGAAGCGATGAAGTGCGTGCCGGGACAGGCACCTGGGGTGATAGAGGAGGGTACAATGGAGGTGGCGGCAAGTTCCCAATGTCCGAAAACTCAGGCGGAGGTAAAGGAACATCAGCTGTGGTCGCAGCCGTGTACCTCGCAGAATGGCCATTTGTAGCAGTGACAACGGAAGGAGGTGCAGGTCCGTCCACTGTTTGTTCCTGCTGATTTGAAGCAGCAAGAATGGACTGCATCTGCTCTAGCTGAGACTGCTGCTGTTTGGCGAGCATCAAAAGCTGCTCCTGCTGCTTCTGAGAGGCTACCGTCTGCTGTTGTTGCAGGAGTGCTTGCTGCGCTATCAGGCGCTCAATAAGAACTTGCTGCTGAGCTGCCAGCATTGCCGTTTCCATGTTGGGTTGGAATAATGGACCACCCAACAAAGGCCCGCCGCTTGCTTGGGGGACTCCCATGAGGGGTACATTTGGTTGTGGCATAGCCAAGGACCCATTCGCCTGTGGTATACTCAAGGGACCATTTGCTTGGGGCATTCCGTAATACATGGAAGGCATACCCATCATTCCTGGGAAACCATTCGATTGCATTACTCCTGGGTAACCGTTTCCCGGGGCGTGAACGGCTGGATGTCCACCAAATCCATTCCCTTGAATGTGAGCCTGTCCATTCACTGCAGCTGCTGTTGAACCTGTTGATGCACCACCATTAGCTGTTGCAGTGTTGTTTGGCTGATTCACTCCTCCACCGCCTTTCAAAGCTCCTTGTAATGCCATCTCATTCGATAAACCCTCTACTCCCTCTGAAAGCACAGGGTCAAACAAACTGTCAACAAAGTCCTTCACTTGTTTGGGTGACTCCAATCTAACTCCGGTTTCCAGCGAATGCACCGAGTCATTGTCACCTCCCTCCCTGCTAGAAATAGAGACATTGTCTCTCATGGATCTCACTTCATTTACGTCAAGGACGAAAACATTGTCGTCAGGCGACAGATGTGGACCTTTCTCGGTTTCCACGAAAGCCCGACTAGCTCTCTTCGCTTTCCGTTTCATCTCTTTCATCAGTTCACTGTCTTCCTCCTGGCGAGGAGCTTGCTGCACCTCCACCTTCCTGCGATTAAGTTGCACCACCCGGGCTTGCATTGCAGATTCGAAAGGATCTTCACTGGTATCTTTAGCGGCTGATCCACTGCTCCCAGTTGACAAAACACGTTCACGCGCCTCACGCATTTTCTTCGCCTTCGCCATAACCTCAGCCATGGACACACCACTGTCTCTTTTTTTCTTATCTTTCTGATCCCTCTTCGTTACCTTACGTCTAAGAATGACTTGCTCAGTCGGTGGAGCAATCGGTGGAGGTGGGGGTGGTGGCGGGGGCACAAATGCGGGTGGGGGTGGAGGGGGTGGTGGTACGAACGCATTTGGAGGGGGAGGGGGTGGGGCTGATTCCACACGAAGAGAGCTGCTTCCTAATCTCGTCCTTTGAACAAGGTTGTCTTCTACCGGTCCGTGGTAATTAGCACTTGCAATCCTTGCTGATGTAGCTGCACTCAACGCATCTTCTCGTTGTGTGTGTACTGGCACGGAGGGTGGCTGCTGCTCAACAGTAGTGAATTTGTGGGCAATTTCTGCGACGCTTCTTCCACGAGCTTGCGGCATGTGAAGGCTGTGGAGAAAACACAGACAATCACGGTCGGGCAGAGAAAAAAGGTTAAGTTTTGTAAGAGATGGAAAAGAATAAGACAGCGCAACAATGTGCATGACTGAATATATGTACACGCGCAAACGAATGGACCAAGAAACAATAGAAATAGAGAGATCGTACGAACGGAAGCACGGACGGACGGACTTTAGTGGGACCCCATACAAAAAAAAGATCCCACCTCCAAATATCAGGTCAACAAATACACAAAGGGTAAAAAAAGGGCAAAGAAAGGAAAGAAAGGAAAGAAAGGAAAGAATAACACAAAGAGAATTGAGTTTGCAACTGCAATTGAAAAATATAAGCATATGATTGCTACTTACTTGGACAATGTCTCCAGCTGACCTGGAGGAATATTGCAGCCTGGCTTCACAGTTAGTAGCGAAGATGATCGAGACAAAGGAAAGGCAGGTGGGTATTCCAGTTCGGAAACGAGATCAAGAATATAATCCTTGCCTGCCAGGGTACAATGCCAGTTGCCTGTCTCCAAATCAACAGTCCAACCCTTCGCATCTTCAATCCCTCTGAGAAACACAGCGGGAAAGCGCATCAACACACTGGATTCACGATATTTCGCTCATACTTTTCTTTCTATCTTTTTTCCAAAGGAAAAGTACCAATCAAGGATGGTTAAAAGATAAGTTGCAAATGACCAACTTCGCTAACTGAACTTTCATTAAAGTAAGTTGCGAGAAGAGAGCTGAGGATATTAAATGCTCGCTCAATCCACAAACGAGCAACGAGCGACATATGGTCGAGTTTAAAATACTGAATTCAACCTGGCTAACCTGTCTTCTAGTATCGATTTTGCAACATCTTCTCCAGTTGTGCAAGATTCAACTTCTGTCGTCCTCCTTTCTCCTAGAAAAGGAGGATGAAACATTTCTCCGTTTTAATTCCTTCATATTCGATGATAACGAGACAAAAGAATGTACCCTTCCATTACTTTAACCTCTCTTCTCATAAAACGTATTAACACAAGAAAGTTCTGCTTAGTAAAAGCGCTACTTAAAAGTAGAACTTGTTTGCTATAATTCATCAGTAGGGATTACTAATCAACAACACTTGCGGAGTAGAATTTCCCTGAAGCCATTCCTAATTGACGCAGTAAAAAGTCCTTCACATGCTATAAATACCAACAAGTTCCCCCCTCGAGAAGGACAAAATGTTCTTATTTTTGAAACTGAACTACTAAGGAAACTTGATAGCATAAGCATCATCTTTTTTACTGCACTGCGTTCAAAATACTGCAGCTAGCAGCGAAATGTTTCATACCGTCAGGAAAATGGCACTCGGCAGCCATGTTGACTCTCATCTTTGCCGCTTGCCACTCTAACGCGGAAGGCGGATGCGACCGAGCTACAGGAGACCCATTCATATCCCAACACAACAACTTATGTTGACAATAACTTTTATAGCCGTTGAAAGCTTGATCAGAAATGTACCTGAGACAAAAACAGGAAAGCAGTTAGTTAGAGAGAAAGACACGAGTTTCAAGCAAATTCCAAAATTGACATATCCAGTTAAAAGTAAAAGAATATGAAACACTTTTGAGGACATCAATAAGACACAAGGATACCAACTGGGGACACTAATAGCACTACCAACATAGTCACCAACAGGAACACCATAACACTGTAACAGAGCCTTAGCTTACTTGAGTAGAGGCTTGTAGAGTCTTGTAGACGGGGCAAAACAGCAGAGAAACAATGCAAGGAGTAGCCAGCCACGTTCGTTGCTTGTATCGGAAGTGTTCCCCCAGGTCTGGTTGCAAAGGTGGCAGTACATCTCTTCGCGAAGTTCAGGTTTAAAAATGCCCTAAACAAATAACGAAAGATTATAGACAATTTAGGAAACAAAAAGAGTTTGACGTTGAAAGAGAGCATTAACTCGTGTTGAAGCACTTTCTTGATGGCTGAAGTTTCTAACCCTAAGAATACTTTGAGCTTCTTGGGAAAAATCTCTCACAATTTAACCAGTTATGTTCCTGCAAATCACTTACCATTTGTACAAGGTAATTTCCAACAGCAAATTCTTTTGCATCTGTTATAGATTTATCGTCCATGAATCGCATGACCTACAACAGGTAAAAGAAAACAAGACGTCTCTTGAGTTTTTGCCCTTGCAGGTGAAGAAAGTTTGATTAAAAAGGGTCCTATTCGTTTCGTGGAGAAGGAGAGATGAAAATCTTTTCACTAAGCCACGCAAGTTCTGAGTAAGAACATACTTTCTAGAAGTTTAACTGCCAGCCATTTGAAATGAGGAGAAAAGGTTTTTCTTATCGGAAGGATATGAGAATTAGAATACATATCTCTATAAGTGGTCATCAACACCATAAGGAATAATACTCTGTTATTGCTTTTTTGTTCCACTTTGCAGAAAAACACAAAACGAAGATATTTTCTTACCAGCTGGAAGAGTCCTATAGCCATGACACTGTCAGAATACTTGACAGGCAACAAGCTGGTTCTCAGTGGGGACCTCACCATTCGCCATTGATGTTCACTCTAACAAGACAACGTGACAGCAACGATTATGAAAACAACCATTCGTAAAGAGTGCCCATCCACTAAGTACCTTTTCACGTCCTCTCTTTCCACGTTAAATTGGAATTTGACTAATTTATAGATAATAATCGTTATTTAGCAATAATTTTCATAAAATCCTCTACGATACAAAATATTAATAGCGTAAAAAACGATCCAAAATAACTCACTTTCGGCTCACATCTACTCCTTTTTATTTTAATATCAGAGTGTCTAGAAAACTCTAAATAACATAGTCAAATCTGAACAGATTCAAAGTGTAATAATCTGATAAGTAAAAGCATAGTTAAAGAATTGAAAAAAAGGAAAACGATATTACTACTTGAAACAAATAAGACAAAATCAATAATCATCGACACTGAATTAATCAAAGCATATTAAAAAAGAAATCAGGAAGACAAATAAAAACATTACCTGAAAGTTCTCTTGAGCAAACTTTGAGAAAGGGAAGTCATTGATGTTTTCTGGTAACTTTGACGATGCATAATCGTGTTTAATTATGTCTCCTCTACTTTCATGAACTGAGGATCCATGAGTCAAGGTCCAGCCTAATTTCGCAAGTATGTGAAATAAAGTGAATATGTTGTTAGCGGAGCAAAAGGAAAATAATCCCATTCGATAATCACGACAAGGACAACAAACAAACCTTGGATACTGGCAAACACCAGAGCCAAATCTGCTGGAATCTCAAGATGAGTGACGTCTGTTGCGATTTGTTTCTCAATTTCCTTTAAATGGGAGGCAGTCATCACAATTAATAAAACAAATTTTAGGAAGTTGGCAGTCCGACATTATTCTTAGCACTGGCATAAAGGTACATGACCTTTTCAAAAAGCCATTAATTGAATAATTTCGAAGAGAGCAGCAACTAAGCTGGCTTAATACTTCGTAGGATACGACAAAAGACACCCCATCCGACAACCCCCCCCCCTGTCCCACAATCCTCTGCTGCGGCCATCATGACAGGTGGTCTACCAGTTCGTGGCTTACTCGATTGATCAGAAAGTCAGTCATTTTACGGAGCCACCTGGTAACATTCCAAGGTACCTTTGCGACGACGAAAAAAACAGGGACAGAAATCTTAATATAGAGTAAAAACCAGACACGATTAAAGTAAGACAGAAATTTGCAAGAGTAAGATAAAAACAGAAAAGAACAGTGATACTAACCACCAATTCTGGAACATGTTTTGCATCCACCGTATCCACAGCTTGAGGAGCTACTGAAGCTGGAGGTGCTGAGGAGTGTGGAGGGGCATGCTGGGTAGGCAGCGCCGGTCTCAACACATTCTGCTTGTCTCTTGCCTTCTCTTTCTGGCGTCTCTCATTCTGCAGCTGTAAAAACCAAGAGATAATTAACAATAGATTATTTTTGCCACAAAAGGGGGACAATTTCAAACAAAAAGGAGTTGGAATTATTGTGCGGTGTAATCTTGAGAACAAAGCCTACTCTAAATCTGCAATAAGCTGTGGAGACATTTTCAGACAATCACCCGATGTCAGCGCAATTGAGTGTTATTATTTACAACATCAAGTGCTATGCAAGGTGGGAGAGAAAGAGATGATGGAAAGCCATCGAGCGCAGGACTTCCTCTCGTTCTCTTTTCTTTCCCATCGCACCTTGCGCTGCACGCCACTGACTTTAGCTACCCGCGTTCTGAAGAAAACCTAAGGTGTTTACTTCTAGAAGTACTTGCTATAATATGGAAAAATGAACATTCAATCATTAGTCTCGCGTTCTCGAAGACTACGTCGCGATCAATACAATTAATAGAGTCTTTAAAGAAACTGTGGTTCTGTGTCGGTGGGGGAGCAAAACAAGATAATTTGATGTTATCAATGACTGAGTTAAAAATGTAAATGTAAACTGGCCACCGTAAAGAGTTAAAAAGCTGATATTTCTAGCGCTAGCCCTTCGCCGGAGCGAACGACGAAGGGCTAATGCTCGAAACTCTTCAAGTTACGTTGGCCAATTTACATCATCAATACAATTGATAGCTTGGTTCTCCATCGCAAGACAAACGATTAAACGTTCATTTACCAACAAAACCTCGATGAACAACACATTTGATTATGAGTTTACAATGCCCTTATTCACAACAAATGTACGGTATTGATTGATTTCCAATAAAGTTATCATTTGATTCTTGTTTATCTAATAACTGATTATTTCACTAACTAGCTAATTACTAACAAGAATTCGACACAATAAATGCATCTAGGGTTAATCTTTACGCAGGATAGCAGAGACGTAACCAAACAGACGTAATATGGAAATCCAAACATTCTCAGTGTTAAAAGGAAATGGTACACGTTGTTCACGTGGAGTAAACATGGCAGTTTTAGAGAATCACCAGAGAAACAGCATTACGTCTAAACAAGCATCGTCGCGTGAAACTAAAATGAAAACGTGATTTGTTCTCCAAGGAAATGAAAGTCTAATTTCTGCTAGAAACTATTTGTGAAAGTGTTTACGTTAGCTCGTTACACAGAAGAGAACGGGAAAATTCATACTATCATAGATGAAGCGCTACAATGGAAACAACTCGTCAATCTCAATTTCCTTTACATCACTTTACTTCAAGACATCAATTGCGCAAAATTCCTGCTCTTTACACTGTTTGGCCCAGTTAATAACATGATTATTAGAAGCAATAAAAGAAAAAAGAACAAACATTTAAAAATTCTCACTCATTTGTTAATCGAGAGAATGCTCTACACAAATTTTGCGACCTGCGTGACTGGACTGACATGCAAGCAATAGAATCTTGTAAAATACACTTTCCGTTCCTTCATAAAGGTTAAACACGAAAAGACGACAAATCTAGCTATTTGTTTTTATGTTAAATACATCAAGTGCATTTGATGCCTTCTTTACAGATGTCTTACGGGAAGGTTTGCTTACATTATCCACCAGAAACTGGCAACAGGTCAGTTTACAAATAGTTCAATTCTGTTATAGTTTTGCATAAACCCATGGCGTTTTCTTTTCAGCTTAGAGAACAAAGGCTTAACATCTACGAATTTAATTCATAGAGTTAAGATATTCAGCATCTCCAAAATTGACTTGAAGATTACCGCGATCTAATATCATACACATTTACCACAAAACTATATGACTTGTTTCACTTACTTCAGAATTCATGTATGATTTCCTCTTTTGTTTAACCACAAATTAAAAATTTTGTTTTCACCTGATAATCAATAAATTGGTCCTAAAATCACCTGAACTTTCAATAACATACTGGCCCCTGCATACTTTGAGTTCTTTCCGCCGAGCGTCAGCAAACACTAATGGTTATCTACAACAATACAGAGCTATTTCAACAGATGAAGTCATGCGAAACAATAGATTTTAACTCTAATATGCTAATTGAAAGCAATTTGCGACTGCATGAAATTTATTCAAAACATGTGTTAGCCAGCCAGCCTGCCAATATTATTCTCTTAACATCACACGGTAAAATATCAAACAATTTTGAGTTTTAAGCGAGGGTGATATTTCTGACACCACATGCCATTCAATAGTTATTCTAGACAACTAAAAAAAATTCCATAAATTCAAAATTAAACAACCACAACTTATGAAAGCTGCCGATAAAATCTGCAGGAGCTGTCAGCTACTGTAAACACAAGGACACTGAATAATCCTTTTACATTCTTGTATCTATTACACAATAACAAATAATTACCAAAAAAGTTATTAATAATCATTTTCACTCTATCTTTTGGCAGAATAGAGAAAATGCATCTAAAAACTCATCTGAAATCATTAGTAAGAAGATTCACACAAAATTTAGCAGAAAATTTGACCAATAGTGGAATACATGCTTCAAATCATGTAGTAGACCATTTTTAAGTAGTGTTATCAGAGGAACCTTATCAAAAGACAAAAATAAGGCCAATACGAACTAAATGTATCTTAAAATATTCTGGTCATGTCTTTTAACCACAACATAATCTTTCTCTCAGAAATTCTCTCAGATAATGCTGTCCTTTCGTACTCAATTATTACTTAACTTCTTAATAAAAATAAACTTTGACAAAATAGGAAGAGCAGCTTTCAAAAAGGAAGAGAGTGCCCCTTTGGCCAATTAATCCTCTAGTGAAGACATAAAAATATTTAAATTAAAAATAATAAGCCAAAAATAATGTTAAGTCAGTTTGAGAAACTGTACTCATTATGAGCACTTAGCACTACATTATGACATTTTTAAGCTTAACTGTCTGACCTCAACACAGTCATTGATTACAGAAGTTAAATAACAATGGTGTTCAGAAAATTAACATCTTTCATTACTAACAGTTTATACAACAGCTCAAAAATTTTCCCACGACACATAAGTGCACCACTTCGTTATCATGAGAAGTTTCCTCTTAACAAAACACTTTAAGATCTTGCAGATTCTTCATTTTTAGCATACTGTTAATGTCAGGTTGGATAATGTAATAATAATAATGTAATAATAATAATAATAACAATAATAATAATAATAATAATAAACTTAAAACATTACAATAACTTCGTACATTTCCAAATTTGTTGATATGGAATACATCTATTAAATTCGGTTCTCTAGGATCAGACTCGTATCAGACCCAAACTAACTTTGATAACAAAAACGACCTACATGTAAAAATCGCAAAAGCAACTACTAGTTCGTATTGAAAGAATAAAAAAAAAAAAAAACGTGCATCGAAATTACCCTTATAAAAGTAAATTACATTAAAAAAATATATGAGAAGGGAATAATAATAATAATAATAACAATAAACATAGTTATCTGTATAGACGTACGTTTCTTAAGACATAAGCTACGCTTTACGCCCTATGTTCTTTTATTTATTAAAGCATCTATACGTGTACACTGCATAATAATAATAATAGTAATAATAATAATAATAATACTTAAGTACTTAAGTACGGACCCCTTCACTGGGAACTAAGGCAGCAGTTCTCAGGCTACGAGGTGAAGCAATATAACATCATAATGGATGCCCTTGGGGGGGTAGTCACGGGAGCTGGATGTCATGATGCATGAGCTGGTGGGAGGCAGAAGCGAAAGATGTCAAGGGCAGTGCTCTCGGGCACGCTGAATATTGCGCGGACTTTCAAGGTGGCAGTTTGAGTTCCTGTTAGAAGGAGGACCGTAGACACAATAGGAAAGCTTTTTAGGATTAGTTAATGTACATTTATTTTTTACTCCATGGCTCACAGGTTATGGTTTTCACCCTGTGCTGCTTGATTAGAATGTAGCATTCAGTTGATTTCTCTGCGATTATAATAATAATGATGATGATGATAATCAAATATCACCCAAACACATAATCAGCAAAAGCTGAAATGAGCTCTCAGATTACAATAAATTGATTATATTCATCAAAGAAAACGTGTACCGGTATGTACCTGCTCTGGATTAACAGTCCAAGTGTGGGTCATAAATGCACCCATCATGTCATGATGGCATGATTCCTCCTAATAACACACTTACATGAGATTTCTGAAGTCAACCCTTGTCCAAAGCAATTTAAACAAAGTGATTTACTTGAAATAAATACCAGATAGCGATAGTTTTCCTCATCAAAAAGAAATTTACTCTAAAGCTTGAATCATACTGTAAGGTGCGTGTTGAAACAGATTGCAAAGATTATTGATCAAAGATGACCTAAACTAATTTGAAATTTTTTGCACTAAACCAGACAAACATTTTGTCACAAGGCAGTCTCATGATATGATGTCAAAAATTCATGAATGTCTACAATGTGGTAATCACAGACCACATAAAATTCTAATAATGGGATTTGAATAGACTATTTTCTGACACTTTTTTTTGGCTACATCTAAGACATAAATAATTCATCAATATTGTCTCAGAAGAATTAATGAGTACACACCAGATTGAAAATATTGGAGATGGAAAAACCTTCGGAACAGCAGTTTTAAACTGAATCCAATCAGCTAAGAAAAAGCTTTTAACACTATGATACAAGTTATGATATCAACTAACAATACTCTATATAACATAACCATATCATATACTGTATCAAAAAAGTTGACATGAATATTAATCTCACTAAAATATCTAAGAGATCAGCCAGATAAAATGTTGAAAGAATGTACATTATTAAATAATATTTAAAATACAGCATACTGATAAATTATACAGTTGCATACAACAACAAAAAAATGTTCTCCATCATGAACTTATAAACATGTTGCTTTCACATTTTGATAAAGTTCTTTTATCCATGTAAACTTTTCATTTCATTCCACGCTGTAAATCTCAGTTTTCAAGACTTAGTACTTTTAAAATAGTTGCACATTTTACATGCCAGGCCTAGGTATTACTTTAGATGATCTTACAAATTTATAAGTTACCAATAAAATTTATTCACTACTGCATTCATTACATATAATAAACACTCTTTAAATAAATTAGAATAGCTTGCTTTTAAACAAAAAGTGAATATTCAAGATTAAACACAGTTTTCATGCTTGTGTGCACGGCAAATAAAGTGTGATTACTA